>NW_027489064.1:0-126655 GCF_050948215.1 Halictus rubicundus | reverse complement strand
TCCTGTATCCTATCCTATCCTCTATCCTATCCTATCCTCTATCCTATCCTATCCTTTATCCTATCCTATCCTCTATCCTATCCCATCCTCTATCCTATACTATCCTCTACCTTATCCTATCCTCTATCCTATCCAATTACCTATCCTATCCTCTATTATATCCTTTCCTCTATCCTATCTTATCCTCTATCCGATCCTCTATCCTATCCTATCCTCTATCCTATCCTCTATCCTATCCTATCCTCTATCCTATCCTCTATCCTATCCTCTATCCTATCCTCTATCCTATCCTCTATCCTATCCTATCCTCTATCCTATCCTCTATCCTATCCTATCCTCTATCCTATCCTATCCTCTATCCTATCCTATCCTCTATCCTATCCTATCCTCTATCCTACATTATCCTCTATCCTATCCTATCCTGTATCCTATCCTATCCTCTATCCTATCCTATCCTCTATCCTATCCTATCCTATCCTTTTTCCTATCCTATCCTCTATCCTATCCTATCCTCTATCCTATCCTATCCTCTATCCTATACTATCCTCTACCTTATCCTATCCTCTATCCTATCCAATTACCTATCCTATCCTCTATCCTATCCTTTCCTCTATCCTATCCTATCCTCTATCCTATCCTATCCTCTATCCGAACCTCTATCCTATCCTATCCTCTATCCTATCCTCTATCCTATCCTATCCTCTGTCCTATCCTATCCTCTATCCTATCCTATCCTCTATCCTATCCTATCCTCTATCCTATCCTATCCTATCCTCTATCCTATCCTATCCTCTATCCTATCCTATCCTCTATCCTATCCTATCCTATCCTCTATCCTATCCTATCCTATCCTCTATGCTATCCTATCCTTTATCCTATCCTATCCTCTATTCTATCCTATTCTCTATCCTATACTATCCTCTATCCTAACCTATCCTCTATCCTATCCTATCCTCTATCCTATCCTATCCCCTATCCTATACTTTCCTCTATCCAATCCTATCCTCTATCCTATCCTATCCTCTATCCTACTCTATCCTCTATCCTACTCTATCCTCTATCCTATCCTATCCTCTATCCTATCCTATCCTCTATCCTATCCTATCCTCTATCCTATCCTATCCTCTATCCTATCTTATCCTCTACCCTATCCTATCCTCTATCCTATCCTATCCTCTATCCTATCCTATCCTCTATCCTATCCTATCCTCTATCCGATCCTCTATCCTATCCTATCCTCTATCCTATCCTCTATCCTATCCTATCCTCTATCCTATCCTATCCTCTATCCTATCCTATCCTCTATCCTATCCTATCCTATCCTCTATCCTATCCTATCCTATCCTCTATGCTATCCTATCCTTTATCCTATCCTATCCTCTATTCTATCCTATTCTCTATCCTATACTATCCTCTACCCTATCCTATCCTCTATCCTATCCTATCCTCTATCCTATTCTATCCTATTATTTTTCCTATCCTATCCTCTATCCTATCCTATCCTCTATCCTATACTATCCTCTACCTTATCCTATCCTCTATCCTATCCAATTACCTATCCTATCCTCTATCCTATGCTTTCCTCTATCCTATCCTATCCTCTATCCTATCCTATCCTCTATCCGATCCTCTATCCTATCCTATCCTCTATCCTATCCTCTATCCTATCCTATCCTCTATCCTATCCTATCCTCTATCCTATCCTATCCTATCCTCTATCCTATCCTATCCTATCCTCTATGCTATCCTATCCTTTATCCTATCCTATCCACTATTCTATCCTATTCTCTATCCTATACTATCCTCTATCCTATCCTATCCTCTATCCTATCCTATCCTCTATCCTATCCTATCCTCTATCCTATACTTTCCTCTATCCAATCCTATCCTCTATCCTATCCTATCCTCTATCCTACTCTATCCTCTATCCTACTCTATCCTCTATCCTATCCTATCCTCTATCCTATCCTATCCTCTATCCGATCCTCTATCCTATCCTATCCTCTATCCTATCCTCTATCCTATCCTCTATCCTATCCTATCCTCTATCCTATCCTCTATCCTATCCTCTATTATATCCTATCCTCTATCCTATCCTCTATCCTATCCTATCCTCTATCCTATCCTATCCTCTATCCTATCCTATCCTCTATCCTATATTATCCTCTATCCTATCCTATCCTGTATCCTATCCTATCCTCTATCCTATCCTATCCTCTATCCTATCCTATCCTCTATCCTATCCTATCCTATCCTTTTTCCTATCCTATCCTCCATCCTATCCTATCCCCTATCCTATCCTATCCTCTATCCTATACTATCCTCTACCTTATCCTATCCTCTATCCTATCCAATTACCTATCCTATCCTCTATCCTATCCTTTCCTCTATCCTATCCTATCCTCTATCCTATCCTATCCTCTATCCGAACCTCTATCCTATCCTATCCTCTATCCTATCCTCTATCCTATCCTATCCTCTGTCCTATCCTATCCTCTATCCTATCCTATCCTCTATCCTATCCTATCCTCTATCCTATCCTATCCTATCCTCTATCCTATCCTATCCTATCCTCTATGCTATCCTATCCTTTATCCTATCCTATCCTCTATTCTATCCTATTCTCTATCCTATACTATCCTCTATCCTAACCTATCCTCTATCCTATCCTATCCTCTATCCTATCCTATCCCCTATCCTATACTTTCCTCTATCCAATCCTATCCTCTATTCTATCCTATCCTCTATCCTACTCTATCCTCTATCCTACTCTATCCTCTATCCTATCCTATCCTCTATCCTATCCTATCCTCTATCCTATCCTATCCTCTATCCTATCCTATCCTCTATCCTATATTATCCTCTACCCTATCCTATCCTCTATCCTATCCTATCCTCTATCCTATCCTATCCCCTATCCTATCCTATCCTCTATCCGATCCTCTATCCTATCCTATCCTCTATCCTATCCTCTATCCTATCCTATCCTCTATCCTATCCTATCCTCTATCCTATCCTATCCTATCCTCTATCCTATCCTATCCTCTATCCTATCCTATCCTCTATCCTATCCTATCCTATCCTCTATCCTATCCTATCCTATCCTCTATGCTATCCTATCCTTTATCCTATCCTATCCTCTATTCTATCCTATTCTCTATCCTATACTATCCTCTATCCTAACCTATCCTCTATCCTATCCTATCCTCTATCCTATCCTATCCCCTATCCTATACTTTCCTCTATCCAATCCTATCCTCTATCCTATCCTATCCTCTATCCTACTCTATCCTCTATCCTACTCTATCCTCTATCCTATCCTATCCTCTATCCTATCCTATCCTCTATCCTATCCTATCCTCTATCCTATCCTATCCTCTATCCTATATTATCCTCTACCCTATCCTATCCTCTATCCTATCCTATCCTCTATCCTATCCTATCCTCTATCCTATCCTATCCTCTATCCGATCCTCTATCCTATCCTATCCTCTATCCTATCCTCTATCCTATCCTATCCTCTATCCTATCCTATCCTCTATCCTATCCTATCCTCTATCCTATCCTATCCTATCCTCTATCCTATCCTATCCTATCCTCTATGCTATCCTATCCTTTATCCTATCCTATCCTCTATTCTATCCTATTCTCTATCCTATACTATCCTCTACCCTATCCTATCCTCTATCCTATCCTATCCTCTATCCTATTCTATCCTATTATTTTTCCTATCCTATCCTCTATCCTATCCTATCCTCTATCCTATACTATCCTCTACCTTATCCTATCCTCTATCCTATCCAATTACCTATCCTATCCTCTATCCTATGCTTTCCTCTATCCTATCCTATCCTCTATCCTATCCTATCCTCTATCCGATCCTCTATCCTATCCTATCCTCTATCCTATCCTCTATCCTATCCTATCCTCTATCCTATCCTATCCTCTATCCTATCCTATCCTATCCTCTATCCTATCCTATCCTATCCTCTATGCTATCCTATCCTTTATCCTATCCTATCCACTATTCTATCCTATTCTCTATCCTATTCTCTATCCTATACTATCCTCTATCCTATCCTATCCTCTATCCTATCCTATCCTCTATCCTATCCTATCCTATCCTCTATCCTATACTTTCCTCTATCCAATCCTATCCTCTATCCTATCCTATCCTCTATCCTACTCTATCCTCTATCCTACTCTATCCTCTATCCTATCCTATCCTCTATCCTATCCTATCCTCTATCCGATCCTCTATCCTATCCTATCCTCTATCCTATCCTCTATCCTATCCTCTATCCTATCCTATCCTCTATCCTATCCTCTATCCTATCCTCTATTATATCCTATCCTCTATCCTATCCTCTATCCTATCCTATCCTCTATCCTATCCTATCCTCTATCCTATCCTATCCTCTATCCTATATTATCCTCTATCCTATCCTATCCTGTATCCTATCCTATCCTCTATCCTATCCTATCCTCTATCCTATCCTATCCTCTATCCTATCCTATCCTATCCTTTTTCCTATCCTATCCTCTATCCTATCCTATCCCCTATCCTATCCTATCCTCTATCCTATACTATCCTCTACCTTATCCTATCCTCTATCCTATCCTTTCCTCTATCCTATCCTATCCTCTATCCTATCCTATCCTCTATCCGAACCTCTATCCTATCCTATCCTCTATCCTATCCTCTATCCTATCCTATCCTCTGTCCTATCCTATCCTCTATCCTATCCTATCCTCTATCCTATCCTATCCTCTATCCTATCCTATCCTATCCTCTATCCTATCCTATCCTATCCTCTATGCTATCCTATCCTTTATCCTATCCTATCCTCTATTCTATCCTATTCTCTATCCTATACTTTCCTCTATCCAATCCTATCCTCTATTCTATCCTATCCTCTATCCTACTCTATCCTCTATCCTACTCTATCCTCTATCCTATCCTATCCTCTATCCTATCCTATCCTCTATCCTATCCTATCCTCTATCCTATCCTATCCTCTATCCTATATTATCCTCTACCCTATCCTATCCTCTATCCTATCCTATCCTCTATCCTATCCTATCCTCTATCCTATCCTATCCTCTATCCGATCCTCTATCCTATCCTATCCTCTATCCTATCCTCTATCCTATCCTATCCTCTATCCTATCCTATCCTCTATCCTATCCTATCCTCTATCCTATCCTATCCTATCCTCTATCCTATCCTATCCTATCCTCTATGCTATCCTATCCTTTATCCTATCCTATCCTCTATTATATCCTATTCTCTATCCTATACTATCCTCTACCCTATCCTATCCTCTATCCTATCCTATCCTCTATCCTATTCTATCCTATTATTTTTCCTATCCTATCCTCTATCCTATCCTATCCTCTATCCTATACTATCCTCTACCTTATCCTATCCTCTATCCTATCCAATTACCTATCCTATCCTCTATCCTATGCTTTCCTCTATCCTATCCTATCCTGTATCCTATCCTATCCTCTATCCGATCCTCTATCCTATCCTATCCTCTATCCTATCCTCTATCCTATCCTATCCTCTATCCTATCCTATCCTATCCTCTATCCTATCCTATCCTATCCTCTACGCTATCCTATCCTTTATCCTATCCTATCCACTATTCTATCCTATTCTCTATCCTATACTATCCTCTATCCTATCCTATCCTCTATCCTATCCTATCCTCTATCCTATCCTATCCTCTATCCTATACTTTCCTCTATCCAATCCTATCCTCTATCCTATCCTATCCTCTATCCTACTCTATCCTCTATCCTACTCTATCCTCTATCCTATCCTATCCTCTATCCTATCCTATCCTCTATCCGATCCTCTATCCTATCCTATCCTCTATCCTATCCTATCCTCTATCCTATCCTCTATCCTATCCTCTATTATATCCTATCCTCTATCCTATCCTCTATCCTATCCTATCCTCTATCCTATCCTATCCTCTATCCTATCCTATCCTCTATCCTATATTATCCTCTATCCTATCCTATCCTGTATCCTATCCTATCCTCTATCCTATCCTATCCTCTATCCTATCCTATCCTCTATCCTATCCTATCCTATCCTTTTTCCTATCCTATCCTCTATCCTATCCTATCCTCTATCCTATCCTATCCTCTATCCTATACTATCCTCTACCTTATCCTATCCTCTATCCTATCCAATTACCTATCCTATCCTCTATCCTATCCTTTCCTCTATCCTATCCTATCCTCTATCCTATCCTATCCTCTATCCGAACCTCTATCCTATCCTATCCTCTATCCTATCCTCTATCCTATCCTATCCTATCCTCTATGCTATCCTATCCTTTATCCTATCCTATCCTCTATTCTATCCTATTCTCTATCCTATACTATCCTCTATCCTATCCTATCCTCTATCCTATCCTATCCTCTATCCTATCCTATCCTCTATCCGATCCTCTATCCTATCCTATCCTCTATCCGATCCTCTATCCTATCCTGTATCCTATCCTATCCTCTATCCTATCCTATCCTCTATCCTATCCTATCCTTTATCCTATCCTATCCTCTATCCTATCCCATCCTCTATCCTATACTATCCTCTACCTTATCCTATCCTCTATCCTATCCAATTACCTATTCTATCCTCTATTATATCCTTTCCTCTATCCTATCCTATCCTCTATCCGATCCTCTATCCTATCCTATCCTCTATCCTATCCTCTATCCTATCCTCTATCCTATCCTATCCTCTATCCTATCCTCTATCCTATCCTATCCTCTATCCTATCCTATCCTCTATCCTATCCTATCCTCTATCCTATCCTATCCTATCCTTTTTCCTATCCTATCCTCTATCCTATCCTATCCTCTATCCTATACTATCCTCTACCTTATCCTATCCTCTATCCTATCCAATTACCTATCCTATCCTCTATCCTATGCTTTCCTCTATCCTATCCTATCCTCTATCCGATCCTCTATCCTATCCTATCCTCTATCCTATCCTCTATCCTATCCTATCCTCTATCCTATCCTATCCTATCCTCTATCCTATCCTATCCTATCCTCTATGCTATCCTATCCTTTATCCTATCCTATCCTCTATTCTATCCTATTCTCTATCCTATACTATCCTCTATCCTATCCTATCCTCTATCCTATTCCCATCCTCTATCCTATCCTATCCTCTATCCTATATTATCCTCTACCCTATTCCTATCCTCTATCCTATCCTATCCTCTATCCTATCCTATCCTATCCTTTTTCCTATCCTATTCCTCTATCCTATCCTATCCTCTATCCTATACTATCCTCTACCTCATCCTATCCTCTATCCTATCCAATTACCTATCCTATCCTCTATCCTATGCTTTCCTCTATCCTATCCTATCCTCTATCCTATCCTATCCTCTATCCGATCCTCTATCCTATCCTATCCTCTATCCTATCCTCTATCCTATCCTATCCTCTATCCTATCCTATCCTCTATGCTATCCTATCCTTTATCCTATCCTCTATCCTATCCTATCCTCTATCCTATCCTATCCTCTATCCTATCCTATCCTCTATCCTATATTATCCTCTATCCTATCCTATCCTGTATCCTATCCTATCCTCTATCCTATCCTATCCTCTATCCTATCCTATCCTCTATCCTATCCTATCCTCTATCCTATACTATCCTATACCTTATCCTATCCTCTATCCTATCCAATTACCTATCCTATCCTCTATCCTATCCTTTCCTCTATCCTATCCTATCCTCTATCCTAGCCTATCCTCTATCCGATCCTCTATCCTATCCTATCCTCTATCCTATCCTCTATCCTATCCTATCCTCTATCCTATCCTATCCTATCCTCTATCCTATCCTATCATATCCTCTATGCTATCCTATCCTTTATCCTATCCTATCCTCTATTGTATCCTATTCTCTATCCTATACTATCCTCTACCTTATCCTATCCTCTATCCTATCCAATTACCTATCCTATCCTCTATTATATCCTTTCCTCTATCCTATCCTATCCTCTATCCGATCCTCTATCTTATCCTATCCTCTATCCGATCCTCTATCCTATCTTATCCTCTATCCGATCCTCTATCCTATCCTGTATCCTATCCTATCCTCTATCCTATCCTATCCTCTATCCTATCCTATCCTTTATCCTATCCTATCCTCTATCCTATCCCATCCTCTATCCTATACTATCCTCTACCTTATCCTATCCTCTATCCTATCCAATTACCTATCCTATCCTCTATTATATCCTTTCCTCTATCCTATCCTATCCTTTATCCGATCCTCTATCCGATCCTCTATCCTATCCTATCCTCTATCCTATCCTATCCTCTATCTTATCCTATCCTCTATCCTATCCTCTATCCTATCCTCTATCTTATCCTATCCTCTATCCTATCCTCTATCCTATCCTCTATCCTATCCTCTATCCTATCCTCTATCCTATCCTCTACCCTATCTTATCCTCTATAATATCGTTTACTCTATCCTATAATATCATCTATCCTATTCTATCCTATCCTATCCTCTATCCCATCCTATCCTATCCTCTATCTTATCCTATCCTCTATCCTATCCTATCCTCTATCCTATCCTATCCTCTATCCTATCCTATCCTCTATCCTATCCTATTATCTATTAGATCCTCTATCCTATCCTATCCTCTATCCTATCCAATCCTCTATTATATCCTATCCTCTATCCTATCCTATCCTCTATCCTATCCTATCCTCTATCCGATCCTCTATCCTATCCTATCCTCTATCCTATCCTATCCTCTATCTTATCCTATCCTCTATCCTATCCTCTATCCTATCCTCTATCTTATCCTATCCTCTATCCTATCCTCTACCCTATCCTCTATCCTATCCTATCCTCTATCCTATCCTCTACCCTATCTTATCCTCTATAATATCGTTTACTCTATCATATCCTATCCTCTATCCTATAATATCATCTATCCTATTCTATAGTCTATCCTATCCTCTATCCTATCCTCTATCCTATCCTCTATCCTATCCTCTATCCTATCCTCTATCCTATCCTCTATCCTATCCTCTATCCTATCCTCTATCCTATCCTCTATCCTATCCTCTATCCTATCCTCTATCCTATCCTATCCTCTATCCTATCCTCTACCCTATCTTATCCTCTAAAATATCGTTGACTCTATCATATCCTATCCTCTATCCTATAATATCATCTATCCTATTCTATCCTATCCTATCCTCTATCCCATCCTATCCTATCCTCTATCTTATCCTATCCTCTACCCTATCCTATCCTCTATCCTATCCTATCCTCTATCCTATCCTATCCTCTATCCGATCCTCTATCCTATCCTATCCTCTATCCTATCCTATCCTCTATCTTATCCTATCCTCTATCCTATCCTCTATCCTATCCTCTATCTCAACCTATCCTCTATCCTATCCTCTACCCTATCCTCTATCCTATCCTCTATCCTATCCTATCCTCTATCCTATCCTCTACCCTATCTTATCCTCTATAATATCGTTTACTCTATCATATCCTATCCTCTATCCTATAATATCATCTATCCTATTCTATAGTCTATCCTATCCTCGATCCTATCCTCTATCCTATCCTCTATCCTATCCTCTATCCTATCCTCTATCCTATCCTCTATCCTATCCTCTATCCTATCCTCTATCCAATCCTATCCTCTATCCTATCCTCTACCCTATCTTATCCTCTAAAATATCGTTTACTCTATCATATCCTATCCTCTATCCTATAATATCATCTATCCTATTCTATCCTCTATCCTATCCTCTATCATATCCAATCCTCTATCGTATCCTCTATCCTATCCTCTATCATATCCAATCCTCTATCATATACTCTATCCTATCCTATCCTCTATCCTATCCTATCCTCTTTCCTATCCTATCATCTATCCTATCCTATCCTCTATCCTATCCTATCCTCTATCCTATCCTATCCTCTATCCTATCCTATCCTCTATCATATCCTATCATGCATCGCATCCTCTATCGTCTATCCCATCCTATCCTCTATCCTATCCTATCCTCCATCCTACCCTATCCTGTATCATATCGTATCCTCTATCCTATCCTATCCTCTATCCTATCCTATCCTCCATCCTACCCTATCCTCTATCATATCGTATCCTCTATCCTATCCTATCCTCTATCCTATAATATCCTATATCCTATCCTATTATCTATCCTATATCCTATCCTATTCTCTATCCAATCATATACTCTGTACTATCCTATCCTCTATCATATCCTATCATGCATCGCATCCTCTATCGTCTATCCCATCCTATCCTCTATCCTATCCTATTCTCTACCCTATCCTATCCTCTATCCTATCCTATCCTCAATAATATCCTATTATCCATCCTATCCTCTATCGTCTATCCTATCCTATCCTCTATCCTAACCTATCCTATCCTCTATCATATCCTATCATCCATCCTATCCTATCCTCTATCCTATCCTATCCTCTATCCTATAATATCCTATATCCTATCCTATTCTCTATCCTATATCATATATTATTCTCTATCCTATATCCTATCCTATTCTGTATCCTATCCTATACTCTATACTATCATATCCTCTATCCTATCCTATCCTCTATCCTATCCTATCCTCTATCCTATCTACTCCCATATCATATCGTATCATCTATCCTATGCTATCCTCTATCCTATACTACCCTCTATCCTATCCTATCCTCTATCCTATCCTATCCTAGATCCTATCCTATCCTCTATCCTATCCTATCCTCTATCCTATCCTATCCTCTATCCTATCCTATCCTCTATCCTATCCTATCCTCTATCATATCCTATCATCCATCGCATCCTCTATCGTCTATCCCATCCTATCCTCTATCCTATCCTATCCTCCATCCTACCCTATCCTCTATCATATCGTGTCCTCTATCCTATCCCATCCTCTATACTATCCTATCCTCCATCCTACCCTATCCTCTATCATATCGTATCCTCTATCCTATCCTATCCTCTATCCTATAATATCCTATATCCTATCCTATTATCTATCCTATGTCCTATCCTATTCTCTATCCAATCCTATACTCTGTACTATCCTATCCTCTGTCATATCGTATCATCCATCCTATCCGATCCTCTATCCTATCTTATCCTCTATCCTATCCTATCCTCCATCCTCTATCCTATACTCTATCCTATCCTATCCTCTATCCTATCCTATCCTCTATCCCATCCTCTCCTCTATCCTATCCTATGCTCTATAATATCCTATTATCCATCCTATCCTCTATCGTCTATCCTATCCTATCCTCTATCCTAACTTACCCTATGCTCTATCATATCCTATCATCCATCCTATCCTATCCTCTATCCTTTCCTATCCTCTATCCTATAATATCCTATATCCTATCCTATTCTCTATCCTATATCATATATTAATCTCTATCCTATATCCTATCCTATTCTGTATCCTATCCTCTACCCTATCCTCTATCCTATCCTCTATCCTATCCTATCCTCTATCCTATCCTATCCTCTATCCTAACCTCTACCCTATCTTATCCTCTATAATATCGTTTACTCTATCCTATAATATCATCTATCCTATTCTATCCTATCCTATCCTCTATCCCATCCTATCCTATCCTCTATCTTATCCTATCCTCTATCCTATCCTATCCTCTATCCTATCCTATCCTCTAACCTATCCTATCCTCTATCCTATCCTATCCTCTATTAGATCCTCTATCCTATCCTATCCTCTATCCTATCCAATCCTCCATTATATCCTATCCTCTATCCTATCCTATCCTCTATCCCATCCTATCCTCTATCCGATCCTCTATCCTATCCTATCCTCTATCCTATCCTATCCTCTATCTTATCCTATCCTCTATCCTATCCTCTATCCTATCCTCTATCTTATCCTATCCTCTATCCTATCCTCTACCCTATCCTCTATCCTATCCTCTATCCTATCCTATCCTCTATCCTATCCTCTACCCTATCTTATCCTCTATAATATCGTTTACTCTATCATATCCTATCCTCTATCCTATAATATCATCTATCCTATTCTATAGTCTATCCTATCCTCGATCCTATCCTCTATCCTATCCTCTATCCTATCCTCTATCCTATCCTCTATCCAATCCTATCCTCTATCCTATCCTCTACCCTATCTTATCCTCTAAAATATCGTTTACTCTATCATATCCTATCCTCTATCCTATAATATCATCTATCCTATTCTATCCTCTATCCTATCCTCTATCATATCCAATCCTCTATCGTATCCTCTATCCTATCCTCTATCATATCCAATCCTCTATCATATACTCTATCCTATCCTATCCTCTATCCTATCCTATCCTCTTTCCTATCCTATCATCTATCCTATCCTATCCTCTATCCTATCCTATCCTCTATCCTATCCTATCCTCTATCCTATCCTATCCTCTATCATATCCTATCATGCATCGCATCCTCTATCGTCTATCCCATCCTATCCTCTATCCTATCCTATCCTCCATCCTACCCTATCCTGTATCATATCGTATCCTCTATCCTATCCTATCCTCTATCCTATCCTATCCTATCCTCTATCCTATCCTATCCTATCCTCTATGCTATCCTATCCTTTATCCTATCCTATCCACTATTCTATCCTATTCTCTATCCTATACTATCCTCTATCCTATCCTATCCTCTATCCTATCCTATCCTCTATCCTATCCTATCCTCTATCCTATACTCTCCTCTATCCAATCCTATCCTCTATCCTATCCTATCCTCTATCCTGCTCTATCCTCTATCCTACTCTATCCTCTATCCTATCCTATCCTCTATCCTATCCTATCCTCTATCCGATCCTCTATCCTATCCTATCCTCTATCCTATCCTCTATCCTATCCTATCCTCTATCCTATCCTCTATCCTATCCTCTATTATATCCTATCCTCTATCCTATCCTCTATCCTATCCTATCCTCTATCCTATCCTATCCTCTATCCTATCCTATCCTCTATCCTATCCTATCCTCTATCCTATATTATCCTCTATCCTATCCTATCCTGTATCCTATCCTATCCTCTATCCTATCCTATCCTAAATCCTATCCTATCCTCTATCCTATCCTATCCTATCCTTTTTCCTATCCTATCCTCTATCCTATCCTATCCTCTATCCTATCCTATCCTCTATCCTATACTATCCTCTACCTTATCCTATCCTCTATCCTATCCAATTACCTATCCTATCCTCTATCCTATCCTTTCCTCTATCCTATCCTATCCTCTATCCTATCCTATCCTCTATCCGAACCTCTATCCTATCCTATCCTCTATCCTATCCTCTATCCTATCCTCTATCCTATCCTCTATCCTATCCTATCCTCTATCCTATCCTATCCTCTATCCTATCCTATCCTATCCTCTATCCTATCCTATCCTATCCTATCCTCTATGCTATCCTATCCTTTATCCTATCCTATCCTCTATTCTATCCTATTCTCTATCCTATACTATCCTCTACCCTATCCTATCCTCTATCCTATCCTATCCTATCCTATCCTTTTTCCTATCCTATCCTCTATCCTATCCTATCCTCTATCCTATACTATCCTCTACCTTATCCTATCCTCTATCCTATCCAATTACCTATCCTATCCTCTATCCTATGCTTTCTTCTATCCTATCCTATCCTCTATCCTATCCTATCCTCTATCCTATCCTCTATCCTATCCTATCCTATCCTATCCTCTATCCTATCCTATCCTATCCTCTATGCTATCCTATCCTTTATCCTATCCTATCCTCTATTCTATCCTATTCTCTATCCTATACTATCCTCTATCCTATCCTATCCTCTATCCTATCCTATCCTCTATCCTATCCTATCCTCTATCCTATACTTTCCTCTATCCAATCCTATCCTCTATCCTATCCTATCCTCTATCCTACTCTATCCTCTATCCTACTCTATCCTCTATCCTATCCTATCCTCTATCCTATCCTATCCTCTATCCTATCCTATCCTCTATCCGATCCTCTATCCTATCCTATCCTCTATCCGATCCTCTATCCTATCCTGTATCATATCCTATCCTCTATCCTATCCTATCCTCTATCCTATCCTATCCTTTATCCTATCCTATCCTCTATCCTATCCCATCCTCTATCCTATACTATCCTCTACCTTATCCTATCCTCTATCCTATCCAATTACCTATCCTATCCTCTATTATATCCTTTCCTCTATCCTATCCTATCCTCTATCCGATCCTCTATCCTATCCTATCCTCTATCCTATCCTCTATCCTATCCTATCCTCTATCCTATCCTCTATCCTATCCTATCCTCTATCCTATCCTCTATCCTATCCTCTATTATATCCTATCCTCTGTCCTATCCTCTATCCTATCCTATCCTCTATCCTATCCTATCCTCTATCCTATCCTATCCTCTATCCTATATTATCCTCTATCCTATCCTATCCTGTATCCTATCCTATCCTCTATCCTATCCTATCCTCTATCCTATCCTATCCTCTATCCTATCCTATCCTCTATCCTATCCTATCCTATCCTTTTTCCTATCCTATCCTCTATCCTATCCTATCCTCTATCCTATCCTATCCTCTATCCTATACTATCCTCTACCTTATCCTATCCTCTATCCTATCCAATTACCTATCCTATCCTCTATCCTATCCTATCCTCTATCCTATCCTATCCTATCCTCTATGCTATCCTATCCTTTATCCTATCCTATCCTCTATTCTATCCTATTCTCTATCCTATACTATCCTCTATCCTATCCTATCCTCTATCCTATCCTATCCTCTATCCTATCCTATCCTCTATCCTATATTATCCTCTATCCTATCCTATCCTCTATCCTATCCTATCCTCTATCCTATCCTATCCTCTATCCGATCCTCTATCCTATCCTATCCTCTATCCGATCCTCTATCCTATCCTGTATCCTATCCTATCCTTTATCCTATCCTATCCTCTATCCTATCCTATCCTTTATCCTATCCTATCCTCTATCCTATCCCATCCTCTATCCTATACTATCCTCTACCTTATCCTATCCTCTATCCTATCCAATTACCTATCCTATCCTCTATTATATCCTTTCCTCTATCCTATCCTATCCTCTATCCGATCCTCTATCCTATCCTATCCTCTATCCTATCCTCTATCCTATCCTATCCTCTATCCTATCCTATCCTCTATCCTATCCTCTATCCTATCCTATCCTCTATCCTATCCTATCCTCTATCCTATCCTATCCTCTATCCTATCCTATCCTCTATCCTATATTATCCTCTATCCTATCCTATCCTGTATCCTATCCTATCCTCTATCCTATATTATCCTCTATCCTATCCTATCCTTTTTCCTATCCTATCCTCTATCCTATCCTATCCTCTATCCTATCCCATCCTCTATCCTATACTATCCTCTACCTTATCCTATCCTCTATCCTATCCAATTACCTATCCTATCCTCTATTATATCCTTTCCTCTATCCTATCCTATCCTCTATCCGATCCTCTATCCTATCCTATCCTCTATCCTATCCTCTATCCTATCCTATCCTCTATCCTATCCTATCCTCTATCCTATCCTCTATCCATATCCTATCCTCTATCCTATCCTATCCTCTATCCTATCCTATCCTCTATCCTATCCTATCCTCTATCCTATATTATCCTCCTATCCTATCCTATCCTGTATCCTATCCTATCCTCTATCCTATATTATCCTCTATCCTATCCTATCCTTTTTCCTATCCTATCCTCTATCCTATCCTATCCTCTATCCTATCCCATCCTCTATCCTATACTATCCTCTACCTTATCCTATCCTCTATCCTATCCAATTACCTATCCTATCCTCTATTATATCCTTTCCTCTATCCTATCCTATCCTCTATCCGATCTCTATCCTATCCTATCCTCTATCCTATCCTCTATCCTATCCTATCCTCTATCCTATCCTATCCTCTATCCTATCCTCTATCCTATCCTATCCTCAAATCCTATCCTATCCTCTATCCTATCCTATCCTCTATCCTATCCTATCCTCTATCCTATCCTATCCTCTATCCTATCCTATCCTCTATCCTATCCTATCCTCTATCCTATACTATCCTATACCTTATCCTATCCTCTATCCTATCCAATTACCTATCCTATCCTCTATCCTATCCTTTCCTCTATCCTATCCTATCCTCTATCCTAGCCTATCCTCTATCGATCCTCTATCCTATCCTATCCTCTATCCTATCCTCTATCCTATCCTATCCTCTATCCTATCCTATCCTATCCTCTATCCTATCCTATCCTATCCTCTATGCTATCCTATCCTTTATCCTATCCTATCCTCTATTGTATCCTATTCTCTATCCTATACTATCTTCTATCCTATCCTATCCTCTATCATATCCTATCCTCTACCCTATCCTATCCTCTATCCTATACTTTCCTCTATACAATCCTATCCTCTATCCTATCCTATCCTCTATCCTACTCTATCCTCTATCCTACTCTATCCTCTATCCTATCCTATCCTCTATCCTATCCTATCCTCTATCCGATCCTCTATCCGATCCTCTATCCTATCCTGTATCCTATCCTATCCTCTATCCTATCCTATCCTCTATCCTATCCTATCCTTTATCCTATCCTATCCTCTATCCTATCCCATCCTCTATCCTATACTATCCTCTACCTTATCCTATCCTCTATCCTATCCAATTACCTATCCTATCCTCTATTATATCCTTTCCTCTATCCTATCCTATCCTCTATCCGATCCTCTATCCTATCCTATCCTCTATCCTATCCTCTATCCTATCCTATCCTCTATCCTATCCTCTATTATATCCTATCCTCTATCCTATCCTCTATCCTATCCTATCCTCTATCCTATCCTATCCTCTATCCTATCCTATCCTCTATCCTATCCTATCCTCTATCCTATCCTATCCTATCCTTTTTCCTATCCTATCCTCTATCCTATCCTATCCTCTATCCTATCCTATCCTCTATCCTATACTATCCTCTACCTTATCCTATCCTCTATCCTATCCAATTACCTATCCTATCCTCTATCCTATCCTATCCTCTATCCTATCTATCCTCTATCCTATCCTATCCTCTATCCTATCCTATCCTATCCTCTATCCTATCCTATCCTATCCTCTATCCTATCCTATCCTCTATCCTATACTTTCCTCTATCCAATCCTATCCTCTATCCTATCCTATCCTCTACCCTACTCTATCCACTATCCTACTCTATCCTGTATCCTATCCTATCCTCTATCCTATCCTATCCTCTATCCTATCCTATCCTTTATCCTATCCTATCCTCTATCCGATCCCATCCTCTATCCTATACTATCCTCTCCCTTATCCTATCCTCTATCCTATCCAATTACCTATCCTATCCTCTATTATATCCTTTCCTCTATCCTATCCTATCCTCTATCCTATCCTATCCTATCCTCTATCCTATCCTATCCTATCCTCTATCCTATCCTATCCTCTATCCTATACTTTCCTCTATCCAATCCTATCCTCTATCCTATCCTATCCTCTATCCTATCCTATCCTCTATCCTATCCTATGCTCTATCCTATCCTATCCTCTATCCTATCCTATCGTCTATCCTATATTATCATCTATTCTATCCTATCCTGTATCCTATCCTATCATCTATCCTATCCTATCCTCTATCCAATCCTATCCTATCCTTTTTCCTATCCTATCCTCTATCCTATCCTATCCTCTATCCTATCCTATCCTCTATCCTATCCTATCCTCTATCCTATACTATCCTCTACCTTATCCTATCCTCTATCCTATCCAATTACCTATCCTATCCTCTATCCTATCCTTTCCTCTATCCTATCCTATCCTCTATCCTATCCTATCCTCTATCCGAACCTCTATCCTATCCTATCCTCTATCCTATCCTCTATCCTATCCTCTATCCTATCCTATCCTCTATCCTATCCTATCCTATCCTCTATGCTATCTAATCCTTTATCCTATCCTATCCTCTATTCTATCCTATTCTCTATCCTATACTATCCTCTATCCTATCCTATCCTATCCTCTATGCTATCTAATCCTTTATCCTATCCTATCCTCTATTCTATCCTATTCTCTATCCTATACTATCCTCTATCCTATCCTATCCTCTATCCTATCCTATCCTCTATACTATCCTATCCTCTATCCTATACTTTCCTCTATCCAATCCTATCCTCTATCCTATCCTATCCTCTATCCTACTCTATCCTCTATCCTACTCTATCCTCTATCCTATCCTATCCTCTATCCTATCCTATCCTCTATCCTATATTATCATCTATTCTATCCTATCCTGTATCCTATCCTATCATCTATCCTATCCTATCCTCTATCCTATCCTATCCTATCCTTTTTCCTATCCTATCCTCTATCCTATCCTATCCTCTATCCTATCCTATCCTCTATCCTATACTATCCTCTACCTTATCCTATCCTCTATCCTATCCAATTACCTATCCTATCCTCTATCCTATCCTTTCCTCTATCCTATCCTATCCTCTATCCTATCCTATCCTATCCTCTATGCTATCTAATCCTTTATCCTATCCTATCCTCTATTCTATCCTATTCTCTATCCTATACTATCCTCTATCCTATCCTATCCTATCCTCTATGCTATCTAATCCTTTATCCTATCCTATCCTCTATTCTATCCTATTCTCTATCCTATACTATCCTCTATCCTATCCTATCCTCTATCCTATCCTATCCTCTATCCTATCCTATCCTCTATCCTATACTTTCCTCTATCCAATCCTATCCTCTATCCTATCCTATCCTCTATCCTACTCTATCCTCTATCCTACTCTATCCTCTATCCTATCCTATCCTCTATCCTATCCTATCCTCTATCCGATCCTCTATCCTATCCTATCCTCTATCCGATCCTCTATCCTATCCTGTATCCTATCCTATCCTCTATCCTATCCTATCCTCTATCCTATCCTATCCTTTATCCTATCCTATCCTCTATCCTATCCCATCCTCTATCCTATACTATCCTCTACCTTATCCTATCCTCTATCCTATCCAATTACCTATCCTATCCTCTATTATATCCTTTCCTCTATCCTATCTTATCCTCTATCCGATCCTCTATCCTATCCTATCCTCTATCCTATCCTCTATCCTATCCTATCCTCTATCCTATCCTCTATCCTATCCTCTATCCTATCCTCTATCCTATCCTCTATCCTATCCTATCCTCTATCCTATCCTCTATCCTATCCTATCCTCTATCCTATCCTATCCTCTATCCTATCCTATCCTCTATCCTATCCTATCCTCTATCCTACATTATCCTCTATCCTATCCTATCCTGTATCCTATCCTATCCTCTATCCTATCCTATCCTCTATCCTATCCTATCCTATCCTTTTTCCTATCCTATCCTCTATCCTATCCTATCCTCTATCCTATCCTATCCTCTATCCTAACCTATCCTCTATCCTATCCTATCCTCTATCCTATCCTATCCCCTATCCTATACTTTCCTCTATCCAATCCTATCCTCTATTCTATCCTATCCTCTATCCTACTCTATCCTCTATCCTACTCTATCCTCTATCCTATCCTATCCTCTATCCTATCCTATCCTCTATCCTATCCTATCCTCTATCCTATCCTATCCTCTATCCTATCCTATCCTCTATCCTATCCTATCCTCTATCCTATACTTTCCTCTATCCAATCCTATCCTCTATCCTATCCTATCCTCTATCCTACTCTATCCTCTATCCTACTCTATCCTCTATCCTATCCTATCCTCTATCCTATCCTATCCTCTATCCGATCCTCTATCCTATCCTATCCTCTATCCTATCCTCTATCCTATCCTCTATCCTATCCTATCCTCTATCCTATCCTCTATCCTATCCTCTATTATATCCTATCCTCTATCCTATCCTCTATCCTATCCTATCCTCTATCCTATCCTATCCTCTATCCTATCCTATCCTCTATCCTATATTATCCTCTATCCTATCCTATCCTGTATCCTATCCTATCCTCTATCCTATCCTATCCTCTATCCTATCCTATCCTCTATCCTATCCTATCCTCTATCCTATCCTATCCTATCCTTTTTCCTATCCTATCCTCTATCCTATCCTATCCTCTATCCTATCCTATCCTCTATCCTATACTATCCTCTACCTTATCCTATCCTCTATCCTATCCAATTACCTATCCTATCCTCTATCCTATCCTTTCCTCTATCCTATCCTATCCTCTATCCTATCCTATCCTCTATCCGAACCTCTACCCTATCCTATCCTCTATCCTATCCTCTATCCCATCCTATCCTATCCTCTATGCTATCCTATCCTTTATCCTATCCTATCCTCTATTCTATCCTATTCTCTATCCTATACTATCCTCTATCCTATCCTATGCTCTATCCTATCCTATCCTCTATCCTATCCTATCCTCTATCCTATATTATCCTCTATCCTATCCTATCCTCTATCCTATCCTATCCTCTATCCTATCCTATCCTCTATCCGATCCTCTATCCTATCCTATCCTCTATCCGATCCTCTATCCTATCCTGTATCCTATCCTATCCTCTATCCTATCCTATCCTCTATCCTATCCTATCCTTTATCCTATCCTATCCTCTATCCTATCCCATCCTCTATCCTATACTATCCTCTACCTTATCCTATCCTCTATCCTATCCAATTACCTATTCTATCCTCTATTATATCCTTTCCTCTATCCTATCCTATCCTCTATCCGATCCTCTATCCTATCCTATCCTCTATCCTATCCTCTATCCTATCCTCTATCCTATCCTATCCTCTATCCTATCCTCTATCCTATCCTATCCTCTATCCTATCCTATCCTCTATCCTATCCTATCCTCTATCCTATCCTATCCTATCCTTTTTCCTATCCTATCCTCTATCCTATCCTATCCTCTATCCTATACTATCCTCTACCTTATCCTATCCTCTATCCTATCCAATTACCTATCCTATCCTCTATCCTATGCTTTCCTCTATCCTATCCTATCCTCTATCCGATCCTCTATCCTATCCTATCCTCTATCCTATCCTCTATCCTATCCTATCCTCTATCCTATCCTATCCTCTATCCTATCCTATCCTATCCTCTATCCTATCCTATCCTATCCTCTATGCTATCCTATCCTTTATCCTATCCTATCCTCTATTCTATCCTATTCTCTATCCTATACTATCCTCTATCCTATCCTATCCTCTATCCTATCCCATCCTCTATCCTATCCTATCCTCTATCCTATATTATCCTCTACCCTATCCTATCCTCTATCCTATCCTATCCTCTATCCTATCCTATCCTATCCTTTTTCCTATCCTATCCTCTATCCTATCCTATCCTCTATCCTATACTATCCTCTACCTCATCCTATCCTCTATCCTATCCAATTACCTATCCTATCCTCTATCCTATGCTTTCCTCTATCCTATCCTATCCTCTATCCTATCCTATCCTCTATCCGATCCTCTATCCTATCCTATCCTCTATCCTATCCTCTATCCTATCCTATCCTCTATCCTATCCTATCCTCTATCCTATCCTATCCTATCCTCTATCCTCTATCCTATCCTATCCTATCCTCTATGCTATCCTATCCTTTATCCTATCCTATCCTCTATTCTATCCTATTCTCTATCCTATACTATCCTCTACCCTATCCTATCCTCTATCCTATCCTATCCTCTATCCTATCCTATCCTATCCTTTTTCCTATCCTATCCTCTATCCTATCCTATCCTCTATCCTATACTATCCTCTACCTTATCCTATCCTCTATCCTATCCAATTACCTATCCTATCCTCTATCCTATGCTTTCCTCTATCCTATCCTATCCTCTATCCTATCCTATCCTCTATCCGATCCTCTATCCTATCCTATCCTCTATCCTATCCTCTATCCTATCCTATCCTCTATCCTATCCTATCCTCTATCCTATCCTATCCTATCCTCTATCCTATCCTCTATGCTATCCTATCCTTTATCCTATCCTATCCTCTATTCTATCCTATTCTCTATCCTATACTATCCTCTATCCTATCCTATCCTCTATCCTATCCTATCCTCTATCCTATCCTATCCTCTATCCTATACTTTCCTCTATCCAATCCTATCCTCTATCCTATCCTATCCTCTATCCTACTCTATCCTCTATCCTACTCTATCCTGTATCCTATCCTATCCTCTATCCTATCCTATCCTCTATCCGATCCTCTATCCTATCCTATCCTCTATCCGATCCTCTATCCTATCCTGTATCATATCCTATCCTCTATCCTATCCTATCCTCTATCCTATCCTATCCTTTATCCTATCCTATCCTCTATCCTATCCCATCCTCTATCCTATACTATCCTCTACCTTATCCTATCCTCTATCCTATCCAATTACCTATCCTATCCTCTATTATATCCTTTCCTCTATCCTATCCTATCCTCTATCCGATCCTCTATCCTATCCTATCCTCTATCCCATCCTCTATCCTATCCTATCCTCTATCCTATCCTCTATCCTATCCTCTATTATATCCTATCCTCTATCCTATCCTTTATCCTATCCTATCCTCTATCCTATCCTATCCTCTATCCTATCCTATCCTCTATCCTATATTATCCTCTATCCTATCCTATCCTGTATCCTATCCTATCCTCTATCCTATCCTATCCTCTATCCTATCCTATCCTCTATCCTATCCTATCCTCTATCCTATCCTATCCTATCCTTTTTCCTATCCTATCCTCTATCCTATCCTATCCTCTATCCTATCCTATCCTCTATCCTATACTATCCTCTACCTTATCCTATCCTCTATCCTATCCAATTACCTATCCTATCCTCTATCCTATCCTATCCTGTATCCTATCCTCTATCCTATCCTATCCTATCCTCTATGCTATCCTATCCTTTATCCCATCCTATCCTCTATTCTATCCTATTCTCTATCCTATACTATCCTCTATCCTATCCTATCCTCTATCCTATCCTATCCTCTATCCTATATTATCCTCTATCCTATCCTATCCTCTATCCTATCCTATCCTCTATCCTATCCTATCCTCTATCCGATCCTCTATCCTATCCTGTCCTCTATCCGATCCTCTATCCTATCCTGTATCCTATCCTATCCTCTATCCTATCCTATCCTCTATCCTATCCTATCCTTTATCCTATCCTATCCTCTATCCTATCCCATCCTCTATCCTATACTATCCTCTACCTTATCCTATCCTCTATCCTATCCAATTACCAATCCTATCCTCTATTATATCCTTTCCTCTATCCTATCCTATCCTCTATCCGATCCTCTATCCTATCCTATCCTCTATCCTATCCTCTATCCTATCCTATCCTCTATCAGATCCTCTATCCTATCCTATCCTCTATCCTATCCTCTATCCTATCCTATCCTCTATCCTATCCTCTATCCTATCCTATCCTCTATCCTATCCTATCCTCTATCCTATCCTATCCTCTATCCTATATTATCCTCTATCCTATCCTATCCTGTATCCTATCCTATCCTCTATCCTATCCTATCCTCTATCCTATCCTATCCTCTATCCTATCCTATCCTCTATCCTATACTATCCTATACCTTATCCTATCCTCTATCCTATCCAATTACCTATCCTATCCTCTATCCTATCCTTTCCTCTATCCTATCCTATCCTCTATCCTAGCCTATCCTCTATCCGATCCTCTATCCTATCCTATCCTCTATCCTATCCTCCATCCTATCCTATCCTCTATCCTATCCTATCCTATCCTCTATCCTATCCTATCCTATCCTCTATGCTATCCTATCCTTTATCCTATCCTATCCTCTATTGTATCCTATTCTCTATCCTATACTATCCTCTATCCTATCCTATCCTCTATCATATCCTATCCTCTACCCTATCCTATCCTCTATCCTATACTTTCCTCTATACAATCCTATCCTCTATCCTATCCTATCCTCTATCCTATCCTATCCTCTATCCTATCCTATCCTTTATCCTATCCTATCCTCTATCCTATCCCATCCTCTATCCTATACTATCCTCTACCTTATCCTATCCTCTATCCTATCCAATTACCTATCCTATCCTCTATTATATCCTTTCCTCTATCCTATCCTATCCTTTATCCGATCCTCTATCTTATCCTATCCTCTATCCGATCCTCTATCCTATCCTATCCTCTATCCGATCCTCTATCCTATCCTGTATCCTATCCTATCCTCTATCCTATCCTATCCTCTATCCTATCCTATCCTTTATCCTATCCTATCCTCTATCCTATCCCATCCTCTATCCTATACTATCCTCTACCTTATCCTATCCTCTATCCTATCCAATTATCTATCCTATCCTCTATTATATCCTTTCCTCTATCCTATCCTATCCTCTATCCGATCCTCTATCCTATCCTATCCTCTGTCCTATCCTCTATCCTATCCTATCCTCTATCCTATCCTCTATCCTATCCTATCCTCTATCCTATCCTATCCTCTATCCTATCCTCTATCCTATCCTATCCTCTATCCTATCCTATCCTCTATCCTATCCTATCCTCTATCCTATCCTATCCTCTATCCTATCCTATCCTCTATCCTATCCTATCCTCTATCCTATATTATCCTCTATCGTATCCTATCCTGTATCCTATCCTATCCTCTATCCTATCCTATCCTCTATCCTATCCTATCCTATCCTTTTTCCTATCCTATCCTCTATCCTATCCTATCCTCTATCCTATCCTATCCTCTATCCTATACTATCCTCTACCTTATCCTATCCTCTATCCTATCCAATTACCTATCCTATCCTCTATCCGATCCTCTATCCTATCCTATCCTCTATCCTATCCTATCCTCTATCTTATCCTATCCTCTATCCTATCCTATCCTGTATCCTATCCTATCCTCTATCCTATCCTATCCTCTATCCTATCCTATCCTCTACCTTATCCTATCCTCTATCCTATCCAATTACCTATCCTATCCTCTATCCGATCCTCTATCCTATCCTATCCTCTATCCTATCCTATCCTCTATCCTATATTATCCTCTATCCTATCCTATCCTGTATCCTATCCTATCCTCTATCCTATCCTATCCTCTATCCTATCCTATCCTCTATCCTATCCTATCCTCTATCCTATCCTATCCTATCCTTTTTCCTATCCTATCCTCTATCCTATCCTATCCTCTATCCTATCCTATCCTCTATCCTATACTATCCTCTACCTTATCCTATCCTCTATCCTATCCAATTACCTATCCTATCCTCTATCCTATCCTATCCTCTATCCTATCCTCTATCCTATCCTATCCTATCCTCTATGCTATCCTATCCTTTATCCCATCCTATCCTCTATTCTATCCTATTCTCTATCCTATACTATCCTCTATCCTATCCTATCCTCTATCCTATCCTATCCTCTATCCTATATTATCCTCTATCCTATCCTATCCTCTATCCTATCCTATCCTCTATCCTATCCTATCCTCTATCCGATCCTCTATCCTATCCTATCCTCTATCCGATCCTCTATCCTATCCTGTATCCTATCCTATCCTCTATCCTATCCTATCCTCTATCCTATCCTATCCTTTATCCTATCCTATCCTCTATCCTATCCCATCCTCTATCCTATACTATCCTCTACCTTATCCTATCCTCTATCCTATCCAATTACCAATCCTATCCTCTATTATATCCTTTCCTCTATCCTATCCTATCCTCTATCCGATCCTCTATCCTATCCTATCCTCTATCCTATCCTCTATCCTATCCTATCCTCTATCAGATCCTCTATCCTATCCTATCCTCTATCCTATCCTCTATCCTATCCTATCCTCTATCCTATCCTCTATCCTATCCTATCCTCTATCCTATCCTATCCTCTATCCTATCCTATCCTCTATCCTATATTATCCTCTATCCTATCCTATCCTGTATCCTATCCTATCCTCTATCCTATCCTATCCTCTATCCTATCCTATCCTCTATCCTATCCTATCCTCTATCCTATACTATCCTATACCTTATCCTATCCTCTATCCTATCCAATTACCTATCCTATCCTCTATCCTATCCTTTCCTCTATCCTATCCTATCCTCTATCCTAGCCTATCCTCTATCCGATCCTCTATCCTATCCTATCCTCTATCCTATCCTATCCTCTATCCTATCCTATCCTCTATCCTATCCTATCCTCTGTCCTATCCTATCCTCTATCCTATCCTATCCTCTATCCTATCCTATCCTCTGTCCTATCCTATCCTCTATCCTATCCTATCCTCTATCCTATCCTATCCTCTATTAGATCCTCTATCCTATCCTATCCTCTATCCTATCCAATCCTCTATTATATCCTATCCTCTATCCTATCCTATCCTCTATCCTATCCTATCCTCTATCCGATCCTCTATCCTATCCTATCCTCTATCTTATCCTCTATCATATCCAATCCTCTATCGTATCCTCTATCCTATCCTCTATCATATCCAATCCTCTATCGTATACTCTATCCTATCCTATCCTCTATCCTATCCTATCGTCTATCCTATCCTATCCTCTATCCTATCCTATCCTCTATCCTATCCTATCCTCTATCCTATCCTTTCCTCAATCCTATTATATAACCTCTATCCTATCCTATCCTCTATCCCATCCTATCCTATCCTCTATCCTATCCTATCCTGTATCCTATCCTATCCTCTATCCCATCCTATCCTATCCTCTATCCTATCGTATCCTCTATAATATCGTACCCTCCATCCTATCCTATCCAATCCCCTATCCTATCCTCTATCCTATCCTATCGTCTATATTATCCTATCCTCTATCCTATCCTATCCTCCATCCTACCCTATCCTCTATCATATCGTATCCTCTATCCTATCCTATCCTCTATCCTATAATATCCTATATCCTATCCTATTATCTATCCTATATCTTATCCTATTTTCTATCCTATCCTCCATCCCCTATCCTATACTCTATCCTATCCTATCCTCTATCCCATCCTCTCCTCTATCCTATCCTATCCTCTATAATATCCTATTATCCATCCTATCCTCTATCGTCTATCCTATCCTATCCTCTATCCTAACCTATCCTATCCTCTATCATATCCTATCATCCATCCTATCCTATCCTCTATCCTATCCTATCCTCTATCCTATAATATCCTATATCCTATCCTATCCTCTATCCTATCCTATCCTCTATCCTATCCTATCCTCTGTCCTATCCTATCCTCTATCCTATCCTATCCTCTATCCTATCCTATCCTCTGTCCTATCCTATCCTCTATCCTATCCTATCCTCTATCCTATCCTATCCTCTATTAGATCCTCTATCCTATCCTATCCTCTATCCTATCCAATCCTCTATTATATCCTATCCTCTATCCTATCCTATCCTCTATCCTATCCTATCCTCTATCCGATCCTCTATCCTATCCTATCCTCTATCTTATCCTCTATCATATCCAATCCTCTATCGTATCCTCTATCCTATCCTCTATCATATCCAATCCTCTATCGTATACTCTATCCTATCCTATCCTCTATCCTATCCTATCGTCTATCCTATCCTATCCTCTATCCTATCCTATCCTCTATCCTATCCTATCCTCTATCCTATCCTTTCCTCAATCCTATTATATAACCTCTATCCTATCCTATCCTCTATCCCATCCTATCCTATCCTCTATCCTATCCTATCCTGTATCCTATCCTATCCTCTATCCCATCCTATCCTATCCTCTATCCTATCGTATCCTCTATAATATCGTACCCTCCATCCTATCCTATCCAATCCCCTATCCTATCCTCTATCCTATCCTATCGTCTATATTATCCTATCCTCTATCCTATCCTATCCTCCATCCTACCCTATCCTCTATCATATCGTATCCTCTATCCTATCCTATCCTCTATCCTATAATATCCTATATCCTATCCTATTATCTATCCTATATCTTATCCTATTTTCTATCCTATCCTCCATCCCCTATCCTATACTCTATCCTATCCTATCCTCTATCCCATCCTCTCCTCTATCCTATCCTATCCTCTATAATATCCTATTATCCATCCTATCCTCTATCGTCTATCCTATCCTATCCTCTATCCTAACCTATCCTATCCTCTATCATATCCTATCATCCATCCTATCCTATCCTCTATCCTATCCTATCCTCTATCCTATAATATCCTATATCCTATCCTATTCTCTATCCTATCCTATCCTCTATCCTATCCTATCCTCTATCCTATCCTTTCCTCAATCCTATTATATAACCTCTATCCTATCCTATCCTCTATCCCATCCTATCCTATCCTCTATCCCATCCTATCCTATCCTCTATCCTATCCTATCCTGTATCCTATCCTATCCTCTATCCTATCCTATCCTGCATCCTCTATCCTATACTCTATCCTATCCTCTGTCCTATCCTATCCTGTATCCTATCCTATCCTCTATCCTATCCTTTCCTCTATCCTATACTCTATACTATCCTATCCTCTATCCTATCCTATCCTGCATCCTCTATCCTATACTCTATCCTATCCTCTGTCCTATCCTATCCTCTATCCTATCCTATCCTCTATCCTATCCTTTCCTCTATCCTATCCTATCCTCTATCCTATCCTTTCCTCTATACTATCCTATCCTCTATCCTATCCTATCCTCTATCCTATCCTATCCTCTATCCTATCCTATCCTTTATCCTATCCTATCCTCTATCCTATCCCATCCTCTATCCTATACTATCCTCTACCTTATCCTATCCTCTATCCTATCCAATTACCTATCCTATCCTCTATTATATCCTTTCCTCTATCCTATCCTATCCTTTATCCGATCCTCTATCTTATCCTATCCTCTATCCGATCCTCTATCCTATCCTATCCTCTATCCGATCCTCTATCCTATCCTGTATCCTATCCTATCCTCTATCCTATCCTATCCTGCATCCTCTATCCTATACTCTATCCTATCCTCTGTCCTATCCTATTCTCTATCCTATCCTATCCTCTATCCTATCCTTTCCTCTATCCTATCCTATCCTCTATCCTATCCTATCCTATATCCTATCCTATTCTGTATCCTATCCTATACTCTATACTATCCTATCCTCTATCCTATCCTATCCTGCATCCTCTATCCTATACTCTATCCTATCCTCTGTCCTATCCTATCCTCTATCCTATCCTATCCTCTATCCTATCCTTTCCTCTATCCTATACTCTATACTATCCTATCCTCTATCCTATCCTATCCTGCATCCTCTATCCTATACTCTATCCTATCCTCTGTCCTATCCTATCCTCTATCCTATCCTATCCTCTATCCTATCCTTTCCTCTATCCTATACTCTATACTATCCTATCCTCTATCCTATCCTATCCTGCATCCTCTATCCTATACTCTATCCTATCCTCTGTCCTATCCTATCCTCTATCCTATCCTATCCTCTATCCTATCCTTTCCTCTATCCTATCCTATCCTCTATCCTATCCTTTCCTCTATCCTATCCTATCCTCTATCCTATCCTATCCTCTATCCTATCCTATCCTCTATCCTAACCTATCCTATCCTCTATCATATCCTATCATCCATCCTATCCTATCCTCTATCCTATCCTATCCTCTATCCTATAATATCCTATATCCTATCCTATTCTCTATCCTATATCATATATTATTCTCTATCCTATATCCTATCCTATGCTGTATCCTATCCTATACTCTATACTATCCTATCCTCTATCCTATCCTATCATATATCCTATCCTATTCTGTATCCTATCCTATACTCTGTACTATCCTATCCTCTGTCATATCCTATCATCCATCCTATCCTATCCTCTATCCTATCCTATCCTCTATCCTATAATATCCTATATCCTATCCTATTCTCTATCCTATATCATATATTATTCTCTATCCTATATCCTATCCTATCCTGCATCCTCTATCCTATACTCTATCCTATCCTCTGTCCTATCCTATCCTCTATCCTATCCTATCCTCTATCCTATCCTTTCCCCTATCCTATCCTATCCTCTATCCTATCCTATCATATATCCTATCCTATTCTGTATCCTATCCTATACTCTGTACTATCCTATCCTCTGTCATATCCTATCATCCATCCTATCCTATCCTCTATCCTATCTTATCCTCTATCCTATCCTATCCTCCATCCCCTATCCTATACTCTATCCTATCCTATCCTCTATCCTATCCTATCCTCTATCCCATCCTCTCCTCTATCCTATCCTATCCTCTATAATATCCTATTATCCATCCTATCCTCTATCGTCTATCCTATCCTATCCTCTATCCTAACCTATCCTATCCTCTATCATATCCTATCATCCATCCTATCCTATCCTCTATCCTATCCTATCCTCTATCCTATAATATCCTATATCCTATCCTATTCTCTATCCTATATCATATATTATTCTCTATCCTATATCCTATCCTATGCTGTATCCTATCCTATACTCTATACTATCCTATCCTCTATCCTAACCTATCCTGCATCCTCTATCCTATACTCTATCCTATCCTCTGTCCTATCCTATCCTCTATCCTATCCTATCCTCTATCCTATCCTTTCCTCTATCCTATCCTCTCCTCTATCCTATCCTATCCTATATCCTATCCTATTCTGTATCCTATCCTATACTCTATACTATCCTATCCTCTATCCTATCCTATCCTGCATCCTCTATCCTATACTGTATCCTATCCTCTGTCCTATCCTATCCTCTATCCTATCCTTTCCTCTATCCTATCCTTTCCTCTATCCTATCCTATCCTCTATCCTATCCTTTCCTCTATCCTATCCTATCCTCTATCCTATCCTATCCTCTATCCTATCCTATCCTCTATCCTATCCTATCCTCTATCCTATCCTATCCTCTATCCTATCCTATCCTCTATCCTATCCTATCCTCTATCCTATCCTATCCTCTATCCTATCCTATCATGCATCGCATCCTCTATCGTCTATCCCATCCTATCCTCTATCCTATCCTATCCTCAATCCTACCCTATCCTGTATCATATCGTATCCTCTATCCTATCCTATCCTCTATCCTATCCTATCTTCCATCCTACCCTATCCTCTATCATATCGTATCCTCTATCCTATACTACCCTCTATCCTATCCTATCCTCTATCATATCGTATCAACTATCCTATCCTATCCTCTATCCTATCCTATCCTCCATCCTACCCTATCCTCTATCATATCGTATCCTCTATCCTATCCTATCCTCTATCGTATAATATCCTATATCCTATCCTATTATCTATCCTATATCTTATCCTATTTTCTATCCTATCCTCCATCCCCTATCCTATACTCTATCCTATCCTATCCTCTATCCCATCCTCTCCTCTATCCTATCCTATCCTCTATAATATCCTATTATCCATCCTATCCTCTATCGTCTATCCTATCCTATCCTCTATCCTAACCTATCCTATCCTCTATCATATCCTATCATCCATCCTATCCTATCCTCTATCCTATCCTATCCTCTATCCTATAATATCCTATATCCTATCCTATTCTCTATCCTATATCATATATTATTCTCTATCCTATATCCTATCCTATTCTGTATCCTATCCTATACTCTATACTATCCTATCCTCTATCCTATCCTATCCTGCATCCTCTATCCTATACTCTATCCTATCCTCTGTCCTATCCTATTCTCTATCCTATCCTATCCTCTATCCTATCCTTTCCTCTATCCTATCCTATCCTCTATCCTATCCTATCCTATATCCTATCCTATTCTGTATCCTATCCTATACTCTATACTATCCTATCCTCTATCCTATCCTATCCTGCATCCTCTATCCTATACTCTATCCTATCCTCTGTCCTATCCTATCCTCTATCCTATCCTATCCTCTATCCTATCCTTTCCTCTATCCTATACTCTATACTATCCTATCCTCTATCCTATCCTATCCTGCATCCTCTATCCTATACTCTATCCTATCCTCTGTCCTATCCTATCCTCTATCCTATCCTATCCTCTATCCTATCCTTTCCTCTATCCTATCCTATCCTCTATCCTATCCTTTCCTCTATCCTATCCTATCCTCTATCCTATCCTATCCTCTATCCTATCCTATCCTCTATCCTATCCTATCCTTTATCCTATCCTATCCTCTATCCTATCCCATCCTCTATCCTATACTATCCTCTACCTTATCCTATCCTCTATCCTATCCAATTACCTATCCTATCCTCTATCATATCGTATCCTCTATCCTATCCTATCCTCTATCCTATAATATCCTATATCCTATCCTATTATCTATCCTATATCTTATCCTATTTTCTATCCTATCCTCCATCCCCTATCCTATACTCTATCCTATCCTATCCTCTATCCCATCCTCTCCTCTATCCTATCCTATCCTCTATAATATCCTATTATCCATCCTATCCTCTATCGTCTATCCTATCCTATCCTCTATCCTAACCTATCCTATCCTCTATCATATCCTATCATCCATCCTATCCTATCCTCTATCCTATCCTATCCTCTATCCTATAATATCCTATATCCTATCCTATTCTCTATCCTATCCTATCCTCTATCCTATCCTATCCTCTATCCTATCCTTTCCTCAATCCTATTATATAACCTCTATCCTATCCTATCCTCTATCCCATCCTATCCTATCCTCTATCCTATCCTATCCTGTATCCTATCCTATCCTCTATCCTATCCTATCCTGCATCCTCTATCCTATACTCTATCCTATCCTCTGTCCTATCCTATCCTCTATCCTATCCTATCCTCTATCCTATCCTTTCCTCTATCCTATACTCTATACTATCCTATCCTCTATCCTATCCTATCCTGCATCCTCTATCCTATACTCTATCCTATCCTCTGTCCTATCCTATCCTCTATCCTATCCTATCCTCTATCCTATCCTTTCCTCTATCCTATCCTATCCTCTATCCTATCCTTTCCTCTATACTATCCTATCCTCTATCCTATCCTATCCTCTATCCTATCCTATCCTCTATCCTATCCTATCCTTTATCCTATCCTATCCTCTATCCTATCCTATCCTCTATCCTATACTATCCTCTACCTTATCCTATCCTCTATCCTATCCAATTACCTATCCTATCCTCTATTATATCCTTTCCTCTATCCTATCCTATCCTTTATCCGATCCTCTATCTTATCCTATCCTCTATCCGATCCTCTATCCTATCCTATCCTCTATCCGATCCTCTATCCTATCCTGTATCCTATCCTATCCTCTATCCTATCCTATCCTGCATCCTCTATCCTATACTCTATCCTATCCTCTGTCCTATCCTATTCTCTATCCTATCCTATCCTCTATCCTATCCTTTCCTCTATCCTATCCTATCCTCTATCCTATCCTATCCTATATCCTATCCTATTCTGTATCCTATCCTATACTCTATACTATCCTATCCTCTATCCTATCCTATCCTGCATCCTCTATCCTATACTCTATCCTATCCTCTGTCCTATCCTATCCTCTATCCTATCCTATCCTCTATCCTATCCTTTCCTCTATCCTATACTCTATACTATCCTATCCTCTATCCTATCCTATCCTGCATCCTCTATCCTATACTCTATCCTATCCTCTGTCCTATCCTATCCTCTATCCTATCCTATCCTCTATCCTATCCTTTCCTCTATCCTATACTCTATACTATCCTATCCTCTATCCTATCCTATCCTGCATCCTCTATCCTATACTCTATCCTATCCTCTGTCCTATCCTATCCTCTATCCTATCCTATCCTCTATCCTATCCTTTCCTCTATCCTATCCTATCCTCTATCCTATCCTTTCCTCTATCCTATCCTATCCTCTATCCTATCCTATCCTCTATCCTATCCTATCCTCTATCCTAACCTATCCTATCCTCTATCATATCCTATCATCCATCCTATCCTATCCTCTATCCTATCCTATCCTCTATCCTATAATATCCTATATCCTATCCTATTCTCTATCCTATATCATATATTATTCTCTATCCTATATCCTATCCTATGCTGTATCCTATCCTATACTCTATACTATCCTATCCTCTATCCTATCCTATCATATATCCTATCCTATTCTGTATCCTATCCTATACTCTGTACTATCCTATCCTCTGTCATATCCTATCATCCATCCTATCCTATCCTCTATCCTATCCTATCCTCTATCCTATAATATCCTATATCCTATCCTATTCTCTATCCTATATCATATATTATTCTCTATCCTATATCCTATCCTATCCTGCATCCTCTATCCTATACTCTATCCTATCCTCTGTCCTATCCTATCCTCTATCCTATCCTATCCTCTATCCTATCCTTTCCCCTATCCTATCCTATCCTCTATCCTATCCTATCATATATCCTATCCTATTCTGTATCCTATCCTATACTCTGTACTATCCTATCCTCTGTCATATCCTATCATCCATCCTATCCTATCCTCTATCCTATCTTATCCTCTATCCTATCCTATCCTCCATCCCCTATCCTATACTCTATCCTATCCTATCCTCTATCCTATCCTATCCTCTATCCCATCCTCTCCTCTATCCTATCCTATCCTCTATAATATCCTATTATCCATCCTATCCTCTATCGTCTATCCTATCCTATCCTCTATCCTAACCTATCCTATCCTCTATCATATCCTATCATCCATCCTATCCTATCCTCTATCCTATCCTATCCTCTATCCTATAATATCCTATATCCTATCCTATTCTCTATCCTATATCATATATTATTCTCTATCCTATATCCTATCCTATGCTGTATCCTATCCTATACTCTATACTATCCTATCCTCTATCCTAACCTATCCTGCATCCTCTATCCTATACTCTATCCTATCCTCTGTCCTATCCTATCCTCTATCCTATCCTATCCTCTATCCTATCCTTTCCTCTATCCTATCCTCTCCTCTATCCTATCCTATCCTATATCCTATCCTATTCTGTATCCTATCCTATACTCTATACTATCCTATCCTCTATCCTATCCTATCCTGCATCCTCTATCCTATACTGTATCCTATCCTCTGTCCTATCCTATCCTCTATCCTATCCTTTCCTCTATCCTATCCTTTCCTCTATCCTATCCTATCCTCTATCCTATCCTTTCCTCTATCCTATCCTATCCTCTATCCTATCCTATCCTCTATCCTATCCTATCCTCTATCCTATCCTATCCTCTATCCTATCCTATCCTCCATCCTACCCTATCCTCTATCATATCGTATCCTCTATCCTATCCTATCCTCTATCGTATAATATCCTATATCCTATCCTATTATCTATCCTATATCTTATCCTATTTTCTATCCTATCCTCCATCCCCTATCCTATACTCTATCCTATCCTATCCTCTATCCCATCCTCTCCTCTATCCTATCCTATCCTCTATAATATCCTATTATCCATCCTATCCTCTATCGTCTATCCTATCCTATCCTCTATCCTAACCTATCCTATCCTCTATCATATCCTATCATCCATCCTATCCTATCCTCTATCCTATCCTATCCTCTATCCTATAATATCCTATATCCTATCCTATTCTCTATCCTATATCATATATTATTCTCTATCCTATATCCTATCCTATTCTGTATCCTATCCTATACTCTATACTATCCTATCCTCTATCCTATCCTATCCTGCATCCTCTATCCTATACTCTATCCTATCCTCTGTCCTATCCTATTCTCTATCCTATCCTATCCTCTATCCTATCCTTTCCTCTATCCTATCCTATCCTCTATCCTATCCTATCCTATATCCTATCCTATTCTGTATCCTATCCTATACTCTATACTATCCTATCCTCTATCCTATCCTATCCTGCATCCTCTATCCTATACTCTATCCTATCCTCTGTCCTATCCTATCCTCTATCCTATCCTATCCTCTATCCTATCCTTTCCTCTATCCTATACTCTATACTATCCTATCCTCTATCCTATCCTATCCTGCATCCTCTATCCTATACTCTATCCTATCCTCTGTCCTATCCTATCCTCTATCCTATCCTATCCTCTATCCTATCCTTTCCTCTATCCTATCCTATCCTCTATCCTATCCTTTCCTCTATCCTATCCTATCCTCTATCCTATCCTATCCTCTATCCTATCCTATCCTCTATCCTATCCTATCCTTTATCCTATCCTATCCTCTATCCTATCCCATCCTCTATCCTATACTATCCTCTACCTTATCCTATCCTCTATCCTATCCAATTACCTATCCTATCCTCTATTATATCCTTTCCTCTATCCTATCCTATCCTTTATCCGATCCTCTATCTTATCCTATCCTCTATCCTATCCTCTATCCTATCCTATCCTCTATCCGATCCTCTATCCTATCCTGTATCCTATCCTATCCTCTATCCTATCCTATCCTCTATCCTATCCTATCCTTTATCCTATCCTATCCTCTATCCTATCCCATCCTCTATCCTATACTATCCTCTACCTTATCCTATCCTCTATCCTATCCAATTACCTATCCTATCCTCTATTATATCCTTTCCTCTATCCTATCCTATCCTCTATCCGATCCTCTATCCTATCCTATCCTCTATCCGATCCTCTATCCTATCCTATCCCCTGTCCTATCCTCTATCCTATCCTATCCTCTATCCTATCCTCTATCCTATCCTATCCTCTATCCTATCCTATCCTCTATCCTATCCTATCCTCTATCCTATCCTATCCTCTATCCTATCCTATCCTCTATCCTATATTATCCTCTATCCTATCCTATCCTGTATCCTATCCTATCCTCTATCCTATCCTATCCTCTATCCTATCCTATCCTATCCTTTTTCCTATCCTATCCTCTATCCTATCCTATCCTCTATCCTATCCTATCCTCTATCCTATACTATCCTCTACCTTATCCTATCCTCTATCCTATCCAATTACCTATCCTATCCTCTATCCGATCCTCTATCCTATCCTATCCTCTATCCTATCCTATCCTCTATCTTATCCTATCCTCTATCCTATCCTCTATCCTATCCTCTATCTTATCCTATCCTCTATCCTATCCTCTATCCTATCCTCTATCCTATCCTCTATCCTATCCTCTACCCTATCTTATCCTCTATAATATCGTTTACTCTATCCTATAATATCATCTATCCTATTCTATCCTATCCTATCCTCTATCCCATCCTATCCTATCCTCTATCTTATCCTATCCTCTATCCTATCCTATCCTCTATCCTATCCTATCCTCTATCCTATCCTATCCTCTATCCTATCCTATCCTCTATTAGATCCTCTATCCTATCCTATCCTCTATCCTATCCAATCCTCTATTATATCCTATCCTCTATCCTATCCTATCCTCTATCCTATCCTATCCTCTATCCGATCCTCTATCCTATCCTATCCTCTATCCTATCCTATCCTCTATCTTATCCTCTATCATATCCAATCCTCTATCGTATCCTCTATCCTATCCTCTATCATATCCAATCCTCTATCGTATACTCTATCCTATCCTATCCTCTATCCTATCCTATCCTCTATCCTATCCTATCCTCTATCCTATCCTATCCTCTATCCTATCCTATCCTCTATCCTATCCTTTCCTCAATCCTATTATATAACCTCTATCCTATCCTATCCTCTATCCCATCCTATCCTATCCTCTATCCTATCCTATCCTGTATCCTATCCTATCCTCTATTCCATCCTATCCTATCCTCTATCCTATCGTATCCTCTATAATATCGTACCCTCCATCCTATCCTATCCAATCCCCTATCCTATCCTCTATCCTATCCTATCGTCTATATTATCCTATCCTCTATCCTATCCTATCCTCCATCCTACCCTATCCTCTATCATATCGTATCCTCTATCCTATCCTATCCTCTATCCTATAATATCCTATATCCTATCCTATTATCTATCCTATATCTTATCCTATTTTCTATCCTATCCTCCATCCCCTATCCTATACTCTATCCTATCCTATCCTCTATCCCATCCTCTCCTCTATCCTATCCTATCCTCTATAATATCCTATTATCCATCCTATCCTCTATCGTCTATCCTATCCTATCCTCTATCCTAACCTATCCTATCCTCTATCATATCCTATCATCCATCCTATCCTATCCTCTATCCTATCCTATCCTCTATCCTATAATATCCTATATCCTATCCTATTCTCTATCCTATCCTATCCTCTATCCTATCCTATCCTCTATCCTATCCTTTCCTCAATCCTATTATATAACCTCTATCCTATCCTATCCTCTATCCCATCCTATCCTATCCTCTATCCTATCCTATCCTGTATCCTATCCTATCCTCTATCCTATCCTATCCTGCATCCTCTATCCTATACTCTATCCTATCCTCTGTCCTATCCTATCCTCTATCCTATCCTATCCTCTATCCTATCCTTTCCTCTATCCTATACTCTATACTATCCTATCCTCTATCCTATCCTATCCTGCATCCTCTATCCTATACTCTATCCTATCCTCTGTCCTATCCTATCCTCTATCCTATCCTATCCTCTATCCTATCCTTTCCTCTATCCTATCCTATCCTCTATCCTATCCTTTCCTCTATACTATCCTATCCTCTATCCTATCCTATCCTCTATCCTATCCTATCCTCTATCCTATCCTATCCTTTATCCTATCCTATCCTCTATCCTATCCCATCCTCTATCCTATACTATCCTCTACCTTATCCTATCCTCTATCCTATCCAATTACCTATCCTATCCTCTATTATATCCTTTCCTCTATCCTATCCTATCCTTTATCCGATCCTCTATCTTATCCTATCCTCTATCCGATCCTCTATCCTATCCTATCCTCTATCCGATCCTCTATCCTATCCTGTATCCTATCCTATCCTCTATCCTATCCTATCCTGCATCCTCTATCCTATACTCTATCCTATCCTCTGTCCTATCCTATTCTCTATCCTATCCTATCCTCTATCCTATCCTTTCCTCTATCCTATCCTATCCTCTATCCTATCCTATCCTATATCCTATCCTATTCTGTATCCTATCCTATACTCTATACTATCCTATCCTCTATCCTATCCTATCCTGCATCCTCTATCCTATACTCTATCCTATCCTCTGTCCTATCCTATCCTCTATCCTATCCTATCCTCTATCCTATCCTTTCCTCTATCCTATACTCTATACTATCCTATCCTCTATCCTATCCTATCCTGCATCCTCTATCCTATACTCTATCCTATCCTCTGTCCTATCCTATCCTCTATCCTATCCTATCCTCTATCCTATCCTTTCCTCTATCCTATCCTATCCTCTATCCTATCCTTTCCTCTATCCTATCCTATCCTCTATCCTATCCTATCCTCTATCCTATCCTATCCTCTATCCTATCCTATCCTCTATCCTATCCTATCCTCTATCCTATCCTATCCTCCATCCTACCCTATCCTCTATCATATCGTATCAACTATCCTATCCTATCCTCTATCCTATCCTATCCTCCATCCTACCCTATCCTCTATCATATCGTATCCTCTATCCTATCCTATCCTCTATCCTATAATATCCTATATCCTATCCTATTATCTATCCTATATCTTATCCTATTTTCTATCCTATCCTCCATCCCCTATCCTATACTCTATCCTATCCTATCCTCTATCCTATCCTATCCTCTATCCCATCCTCTCCTCTATCCTATCCTATCCTCTATAATATCCTATTATCCATCCTATCCTCTATCGTCTATCCTATCCTATCCTCTATCCTAACCTATCCTATCCTCTATCATATCCTATCATCCATCCTATCCTATCCTCTATCCTATCCTATCCTCTATCCTATAATATCCTATATCCTATCCTATTCTCTATCCTATATCATATATTATTCTCTATCCTATATCCTATCCTATTCTGTATCCTATCCTATACTCTATACTATCCTATCCTCTATCCTATCCTATCCTGCATCCTCTATCCTATAATCTATCCTATCCTCTGTCCTATCCTATTCTCTATCCTATCCTATCCTCTATCCTATCCTTTCCTCTAACCTATCCTATCCTCTATCCTATCCTATCCTATATCCTATCCTATTCTGTATCCTATCCTATACTCTATACTATCCTATCCTCTATCCTATCCTATCCTGCATCCTCTATCCTATACTCTATCCTATCCTCTGTACTATCCTATCCTCTATCCTATCCTATCCTCTATCCTATCCTTTCCTCTATCCTATACTCTATACTATCCTATCCTCTTTCCTATCCTATCCTGCATCCTCTATCCTATACTCTATCCTATCCTCTGTCCTATCCTATCCTCTATCCTATCCTATCCTCTATCCTATCCTTTCCTCTATCCTATCCTATCCTCTATCCTATCCTTTCCTCTATCCTATCCTATCCTCTATCCTATCCTATCCTCTATCCTATCCTATCCTCTATCCTATCCTATCCTCTATCCTATCCTATCCTCCATCCTACCCTATCCTCTATCATATCGTATCCTCTATCCTATCCTATCCTCTATCCTATAATATCCTATATCCTATCCTATTATCTATCCTATATCTTATCCTATTTTCTATCCAATCATATACTCTGTACTATCCTATCCTCTGTCATATCCTATCATCCATCCTATCCTATCCTCTATCCTATCTTATCCTCTATCCTATCCTATCCTCCATCCCCTATCCTATACTCTATCCTATCCTATCCTCTATCCTATCCTATCCTCTATCCCATCCTCTCCTCTATCCTATCCTATCCTCTATAATATCCTATTATCCATCCTATCCTCTATCGTCTATCCTATCCTATCCTCTATCCTAACCTATCCTATCCTCTATCATATCCTATCATCCATCCTATCCTATCCTCTATCCTATCCTTTCCTCTATCCTATCCTTTCCTCTATCCTATCCTATCCTCTATCCTATCCTATCCTATATCCTATCCTATTCTGTATCCTATCCTATACTCTATACTATCCTATCCTCTATCCTATCCTATCCTGCATCCTCTATCCTATACTCTATCCTATCCTCTGTCCTATCCTATCCTCTATCCTATCTTATCCTCTATCCTATCCTATCCTCCATCCCCTATCCTATACTCTATCCTATCCTATCCTCTATCCTATCCTATCCTCTATCCTATCCTATCCTCCATCCTACCCTATCCTCTATCTTATCGTATCCTCTATCCTATCCTATCCTCTATCCTATAATATCCTATATCCTATCCTATTATCTATCCTATATCTTATCCTATTTTCTATCCAATCATATACTCTGTACTATCCTATCCTCTGTCATATCCTATCATCCATCCTATCCTATCCTCTATCCTATCTTATCCTCTATCCTATCCTATCCTCCATCCCCTATCCTATACTCTATCCTATCCTATCCTCTATCCTATCCTATCCTCTATCCCATCCTCTCCTCTATCCTATCCTATCCTCTATAATATCCTATTATCCATCCTATCCTCTATCGTCTATCCTATCCTATCCTCTATCCTAACCTATCCTATCCTCTATCATATCCTATCATCCATCCTATCCTATCCTCTATCCTATCCTATCCTCTATCCTATCCTTTCCTCTATCCTATCCTATCCTCTATCCTATCCTATCCTATATCCTATCCTATTCTGTATCCTATCCTATACTCTATACTATCCTATCCTCTATCCTATCCTATCCTGCATCCTCTATCCTATACTCTATCCTATCCTCTGTCCTATCCTATCCTCTATCCTATCCTATCCCCTATCCTATCCTTTCCTCTATCCTATCCTCTATCCTATCCTATCCTCTATCCTATCCTTTCCTCTATCCTATCCTATCCTCTATCCTATCCTATCCTCTATCCTATCCTATCCTCTATCCTATCCTATCCTCTATCCTATCCTATCATGCATCGCATCCTCTATCGTCTATCCCATCCTATCCTCTATCCTATCCTATCCTCTATCCTATACTACCCTCTATACTATCCTATCCTCTAACCTATCTTATCCTCTGTCCTATCCTATCTTCTATCCTATCCTATCCTCTATCCTATCCTATCCTCTATCCTATCCCATCCTCTATCCTTTCCTCTATCCTATCCTATCCTCTATCCTATCCTATCCTCTATCCTATCCTATCCTCTATCCTATCCTGTCCTCCATCCTATCCTATCCTCTATCATATCCTATCATGCATCGCATTCTCTATCGTCTATCCCATCCTATCCTCTATCCTATCCTATCCTCCATCCTACCCTATCCTGTATCATATCGTATCCTCTATCCTATCCTATCCTCTATCCTATCCTATCCTCTATGCTAACCTATCCTATCCTCTATCATATCCTATCATCCATCCTATCCTATCCTCTATCCTATCCTATCCTCTATCCTATCCTTTCCTCTATCCTATCCTATCCTCTATCCTATCCTATCCTATATCCTATCCTATTCTGTATCCTATCCTATACTCTATACTATCCTATCCTCTATCCTATCCTATCCTGCATCCTCTATCCTATACTCTATCCTATCCTCTGTCCTATCCTATCCTCTATCCTATCCTATCCCCTATCCTATCCTTTCCTCTATCCTATCCTCTATCCTATCCTATCCTCTATCCTATCCTTTCCTCTATCCTATCCTATCCTCTATCCTATCCTATCCTCTATCCTATCCTATCCTCTATCCTATCCTATCATCTATCCTATCCTATCCTCTATCCTATCCTATCCTCTATCCTATCCTATCATGCATCGCATCCTCTATCGTCTATCCCATCCTATCCTCTATCCTATCCTATCCTCTATCCTATACTACCCTCTATACTATCCTATCCTCTAACCTATCTTATCCTCTGTCCTATCCTATCTTCTATCCTATCCTATCCTCTATCCTATCCTATCCTCTATCCTATCCCATCCTCTATCCTTTCCTCTATCCTATCCTATCCTCTATCCTATCCTATCCTCTATCCTATCCTATCCTCTATCCTATCCTGTCCTCCATCCTATCCTATCCTCTATCATATCCTATCATGCATCGCATCCTCTATCGTCTATCCCATCCTATCCTCTATCCTATCCTATCCTTCATCCTACCCTATCCTCTATCATATCGTATCCTCTATCCTATCCTATCCTCTATCCTATAATATCCTATATCCTATCCTATTATCTATCCTATATCTTATCCTATTTTCTATCCAATCATATACTCTGTACTATCCTATCCTCTGTCATATCCTATCATCCATCCTATCCTATCCTCTATCCTATCTTATCCTCTATCCTATCCTATCCTCCATCCCCTATCCTATACTCTATCCTATCCTATCCTCTATCCTATCCTATCCTCTATCCCATCCTCTCCTCTATCCTATCCTATCCTCTATAATATCCTATTATCCATCCTATCCTCTATCGTCTATCCTATCCTATCCTCTATCCTAACCTATCCTATCCTCTATCATATCCTATCATCCATCCTATCCTATCCTCTATCCTATCCTATCCTCTATCCTATCCTTTCCTCTATCCTATCCTATCCTCTATCCTATCCTATCCTATATCCTATCCTATTCTGTATCCTATCCTATACTCTATACTATCCTATCCTCTATCCTATCCTATCCTGCATCCTCTATCCTATACTCTATCCTATCCTCTGTCCTATCCTATCCTCTATCCTATCCTATCCCCTATCCTATCCTTTCCTCTATCCTATCCTCTATCCTATCCTATCCTCTATCCTATCCTTTCCTCTATCCTATCCTATCCTCTATCCTATCCTATCCTCTATCCTATCCTATCCTCTATCCTATCCTATCCTCTATCCTATCCTATCCTCTATCCTATCCTATCCTCTATCCTATCCTATCATGCATCGCATCCTCTATCGTCTATCCCATCCTATCCTCTATCCTATCCTATCCTCTATCCTATACTACCCTCTATACTATCCTATCCTCTAACCTATCTTATCCTCTGTCCTATCCTATCTTCTATCCTATCCTATCCTCTATCCTATCCTATCCTCTATCCTATCCCATCCTCTATCCTTTCCACTATCCTATCGTATCCTCTATCCTATCCTATCCTCTATCCTATCCTATCCTCTATCCTATCCTGTCCACCATCCTATCCTATCCTCTATCATATCCTATCATGCATCGCATCCTCTATCGTCTATCCCATCCTATCCTCTATCCTATCCTATCCTCCATCCTACCCTATCCTGTATCATATCGTATCCTCTATCCTATCCTATCCTCTATCCTATCCTATCCTCTATCCTATCCTTTCCTCTATCCTATCCTATCCTCTATCCTATCCTATCCTATATCCTATCCTATTCTGTATCCTATCCTATACTCTATACTATCCTATCCTCTATCCTATCCTATCCTGCATCCTCTATCCTATACTCTATCCTATCCTCTGTCCTATCCTATCCTCTATCCTATCCTATCCTCTATCCTATCCTTTCCTCTATCCTATCCTCTATCCTATCCTCTATCCTATCCTATCATGTATCCTATCCTTTCCTCTATCCTATCCTATTCTCTATCCTATCCTATCCTCTATCCTATCCTATCCTCTATCCTATCCTATCCTCTATCCTATCCTATCCTCTATCCTATCCTATCCTCTATCCTATCCTATCCTCTATCCTATCCTATCCCCTATCCTATCCTTTCCTCTATCCTATCCTCTATCCTATCCTATCCTCTATCCTATCCTTTCCTCTATCCTATCCTATCCTCTATCCTATCCTATCCTCTATCCTATCCTATCCTCTATCCTATCCTATCCTCTATCCTATCCTATCCTCTATCCTATCCTATCCTCTATCCTATCCTATCATGCATCGCATCCTCTATCGTCTATCCCATCCTATCCTCTATCCTATCCTATCCTCTATCCTATACTACCCTCTATACTATCCTATCCTCTAACCTATCTTATCCTCTGTCCTATCCTATCTTCTATCCTATCCTATCCTCTATCCTATCCTATCCTCTATCCTATCCCATCCTCTATCCTTTCCACTATCCTATCGTATCCTCTATCCTATCCTATCCTCTATCCTATCCTATCCTCTATCCTATCCTGTCCACCATCCTATCCTATCCTCTATCATATCCTATCATGCATCGCATCCTCTATCGTCTATCCCATCCTATCCTCTATCCTATCCTATCCTCCATCCTACCCTATCCTGTATCATATCGTATCCTCTATCCTATCCTATCCTCTATCCTATCCTATCCTCTATCCTATCCTTTCCTCTATCCTATCCTATCCTCTATCCTATCCTATCCTATATCCTATCCTATTCTGTATCCTATCCTATACTCTATACTATCCTATCCTCTATCCTATCCTATCCTGCATCCTCTATCCTATACTCTATCCTATCCTCTGTCCTATCCTATCCTCTATCCTATCCTATCCTCTATCCTATCCTTTCCTCTATCCTATCCTCTATCCTATCCTCTATCCTATCCTATCATGTATCCTATCCTTTCCTCTATCCTATCCTATTCTCTATCCTATCCTATCCTCTATCCTATCCTATCCTCTATCCTATCCTATCCTCTATCCTATCCTATCCTCTATCCTATCCTATCCTCTACCCTATCCTATCCTCTATCCTATCCTATCCTCTATCCTATCCTATCCTCTATCCTATCCTATCCTCTATCCTATCCTATCCTCTATCCTATCCTATCCTCTATCCCATCCTATCCTCTATCCTATCCTATCATGCATCGCATCCTCTATCGTCTATCCCATCCTATCCTCTATCCTATCCTATCCTCTATCCTATACTACCCTCTATACTATCCTATCCTCTAACCTATCTTATCATCCATCCTATCCTATCCTCTATCCTATCCTATCCTCCATCCTCTATCCTATACTCTATCCTATCCTATCCTCTATCCTATCCTATCCTCTATCTTATCCTATCCTCTATAATATCCTATTATCCATCCTATCCTCTATCGTCTATCCTATCCTATCCTCTATCCTAACCTATCCTGTCCTCTAACTTATCCTATCATCCATCCTATCCTATCCTCTATTATATCCTATCCTCTATCCTATAATATCCTATATCCTGTCCTATTCTCTATCCTATATCATATATTATTCTCTATCCTATATCCTATCCTATTCTGTATCCTATCCTATCCTCTATCCTATCCTATCCTCCATCCTCTATCATATACTCTATCCTATACTCTATTGTATCCTATCCTCTATCATATCCTATCATCAATCCTATCCTATCCTCTATCATATCGTACCAACTATCCTATCCTATCCTGTATCCTATACTTCCCTCTATCCTATCCTATCCTCTATCATATCGTATCAACTATCCTATCCTATCCTCTATCCTATACTACCCTCTATCCTATCCTATCCTCTATCCTATCTTATCATCTATCCTATCCTATCCTCTTTCCTATCCTATCCTCTATCATATCCTATCATCCATCCTATCCTATCCTCTATCCTATCCTATCCTCCATCCTCTATCCTATACTCTATCCTATACTCTATTGTATCCTATCCTCTATCCTATCCTATCCTCTATTCTATCCTATCCTCTATCCTATCCTATCCTCAATCCTATCCTATCCTATCCTCTATCCTATCCTATCCTCCATCCTATCCTCTGTCCTATCCTATCCTCTGTCCTATCCTATCCTCTATCCTATCCTTTCCTCTATCCTATCCTATCCTCTATCCTATCCTATCCTATATCCTATCCTATTCTGTATCCTATCCTATACTCTATACTATCCTATCCTCTATCCTATCCTATCCTGCATCCTCTATCCTATACTCTATCCTATCCTCTGTCCTATCCTATCCTCTATCCTATCCTATCCTGTATCCTATCCTTTCCTCTATCCTATCCTGTATCCTATCCTATCCTCTATCCTATCCTTTCCTCTATCCTATCCTATCCTCTATCCTATCCTATCCTCTATCCTATCCTATCCTCTATCCTATCCTATCCTCTATCCTATCCTATCCTTCATCCTACCCTATCCTCTATCATATCGTATCCTCTATCCTATCCTATCCTCTATCCTATAATATCCTATATCCTATCCTATTGTCTATCCTATATCTTATCCTATTTTCTATCCTATCCTCCATCCCCTATCCTATACTCTATCCTATCCTATCCTCTATCCTATCCTATCCTCTATCCCATCCTCTCCTCTATCCTATCCTATCCTCTATAATATCCTATTATCCATCCTATCCTCTATCGTCTATCCTATCCTATCCTCTATCCTAACCTATCCTATCCTCTATCATATCCTATCATCCATCCTATCCTATCCTCTATCCTATCCTATCCTCTATCCTATAATATCCTATATCCTATCCTATTCTCTATCCTATATCATATATTATTCTCTATCCTATATCCTATCCTATTCTGTATCCTATCCTATACTCTATACTATCCTATCCTCTATCCTATCCTATCCTGCATCCTCTATCCTATACTCTATCCTATCCTCTGTCCTATCCTATCCTCTATCCTATCCTATCCTCTATCCTATCCTTTCCTCTATCCTATCCTATCCTCTATCCTATCATATCCTATATCCTATCCTACTCTGTATCCTATCCTATACTCTATACTACCCTATCCTCTATCCTATCCTATCCTGCATCCTCTATCCTATACTTTATCCTATCCTCTGTCCTATCCTATCCTCTATCCTATCCTATCCTCTATCCCACCCTCTCCTCTATCCTATCCTATCCTCTATAATATCCTATTATCCATCCTATCCTCTATCGTCTATCCTATCCTATCCTCTATCCTAACCTATCCTATCCTCTATCATATCCTATCATCCATCCTATCCTATCCTCTATCCTATCCTATCCTCTATCCTATCCTTTCCTCTATCCTATCCTATCCTCTATCCTATCCTATCCTATATCCTATCCTATTCTGTATCCTATCCTATACTCTATACTATCCTATCCTCTATCCTATCCTATCCTGCATCCTCTATCCTATACTCTATCCTATCCTCTGTCCTATCCTATCCTCTATCCTATCTTATCCTCTATCCTATCCTATCCTCCATCCCCTATCCTATACTCTATCCTATCCTATCCTCTATCCTATCCTATCCTCTATCCCATCCTCTCCTCTATCCTATCCTATCCTCTATAATATCCTATTATCCATCCTATCCTCTATCGTCTATCCTATCCTATCCTCTATCCTAACCTATCCTATCCTCTATCATATCCTATCATCCGTCCTATCCTATCCTCTATCCTATCCTATCCTCTATCCTATAATATCCTATATCCTATCCTATTCTCTATCCTATATCATATATTATTCTCTATCCTATATCCTATCCTATGATGTATCCTATCCTATTCTGTATCCTATCCTATACTCTATACTATCCTATCCTCTATCCTATCCTATCCTGCATCCTCAATCCTATACTCTATCCTATCCTCTGTCCTATCCTATCCTCTATCCTATCCTATCCTCTATCCTATCATTTCCTCTATCCTATCCTATCCTCTATCCTATCCTTTCCTCTATCCTATCCTATCCTCTATCCTATCCTATCCTCTATCCTATCCTATCCTCTATCCTATCCTATCCTCTATCCTATCCTATCCTCCATCCTACCCTATCCTCTATCATATCGTATCCTCTATCCTATCCTATCCTCTATCCTATAATATCCTATATCCTATCCTATTATCTATCCTATATCTTATCCTATTTTCTATCCAATCATATACTCTGTACTATCCTATCCTCTGTCATATCCTATCATCCATCCTATCCTATCCTCTATCCTATCTTATCCTCTATCCTATCCTATCCTCCATCCCCTATCCTATACTCTATCCTATCCTATCCTCTATCCTATCCTATCCTCTATCCCATCCTCTCCTCTATCCTATCCTATCCTCTATAATATCCTATTATCCATCCTATCCTCTATCGTCTATCCTATCCTATCCTCTATCCTAACCTATCCTATCCTCTATCATATCCTATCATCCATCCTATCCTATCCTCTATCCTATCCTATCCTCTATCCTATCCTTTCCTCTATCCTATCCTATCCTCTATCCTATCCTATCCTATATCCTATCCTATTCTGTATCCTATCCAATACTCTATACTATCCTATCCTCTATCCTATCCTATCCTGCATCCTCTATCCTATACTCTATCCTATCCTCTGTCCTATCCTATCCTCTATCCTATCCTATCCCCTATCCTATCCTTTCCTCTATCCTATCCTCTATCCTATCCTATCCTCTATCCTATCCTTTCCTCTATCCTATCCTATCCTCTATCCTATCCTATCCTCTATCCTATCCTATCCTCTATCCTATCCTATCCTCTATCCTATCCTATCCTCTATCCTATCCTATCCTCTATCCTATCCTATCCTCTATCTTTTGCTATCATGCATCGCATCCTCTATCGTCTATCCCATCCTATCCTCTATCCTATCCTATCCTCTATCCTATACTACCCTCTATACTATCCTATCCTCTAACCTATCTTATCCTCTGTCCTATCCTATCTTCTATCCTATCCTATCCTCTATCCTATCCTATCCTCTATCCTATCCCATCCTCTATCCTTTCCTCTATCCTATCCTATCCTCTATCCTATCCTATCCTCTATCCTATTCTATCCTCTATCCTATCCTGTCCTCCATCCTATCCTATCCTCTATCATATCCTATCATGCATCGCATCCTCTATCGTCTATCCCATCCTATCCTCTATCCTATCCTATCCTCCATCCTACCCTATCCTGTATCATATCGTATCCTCTATCCTATCCTATCCTCTATCCTATCCTATCCTCTATCCTATCCTTTCCTCTATCCTATCCTATCCTCTATCCTATCCTATCCTATATCCTATCCTATTCTGTATCCTATCCTATACTCTATACTATCCTATCCTCTATCCTATCCTATCCTGCATCCTCTATCCTATACTCTATCCTATCCTCTGTCCTATCCTATCCTCTATCCTATCCTATCCTCTATCCTATCATTTCCTCTATCCTATCCTATCCTCTATCCTATCCTTTCCTCTATCCTATCCTATCCTCTATCCTATCCTATCCTCTATCCTATCCTATCCTCTATCCTATCCTATCCTCTATCCTATCCTATCCTCCATCCTACCCTATCCTCTATCATATCGTATCCTCTATCCTATCCTATCCTCTATCCTATAATATCCTATATCCTATCCTATTATCTATCCTATATCTTATCCTATTTTCTATCCAATCATATACTCTGTACTATCCTATCCTCTGTCATATCCTATCATCCATCCTATCCTATCCTCTATCCTATCTTATCCTCTATCCTATCCTATCCTCCATCCCCTATCCTATACTCTATCCTATCCTATCCTCTATCCTATCCTATCCTCTATCCCATCCTCTCCTCTATCCTATCCTATCCTCTATAATATCCTATTATCCATCCTATCCTCTATCGTCTATCCTATCCTATCCTCTATCCTAACCTATCCTATCCTCTATCATATCCTATCATCCGTCCTATCTTATCCTCTATCCTATCCTATCCTCTATCCTATAATATCCTATATCCTATCCTATTCTCTATCCTATATCATATATTATTCTCTATCCTATATCCTATCCTATGCTGTATCCTATCCTATTCTGTATCCTATCCTATACTCTATACTATCCTATCCTCTATCCTATCCTATCCTGCATCCTCAATCCTATACTCTATCCTATCCTCTGTCCTATCCTATCCTCTATCCTATCCTATCCTCTATCCTATCATTTCCTCTATCCTATCCTATCCTCTATCCTATCCTTTCCTCTATCCTATCCTATCCTCTATCCTATCCTATCCTCTATCCTATCCTATCCTCTATCCTATCCTATCCTCTATCCTATCCTATCCTCCATCCTACCCTATCCTCTATCATATCGTATCCTCTATCCTATCCTATCCTCTATCCTATAATATCCTATATCCTATCCTATTATCTATCCTATATCTTATCCTATTTTCTATCCAATCATATACTCTGTACTATCCTATCCTCTGTCATATCCTATCATCCATCCTATCCTATCCTCTATCCTATCTTATCCTCTATCCTATCCTATCCTCCATCCCCTATCCTATACTCTATCCTATCCTATCCTCTATCCTATCCTATCCTCTATCCCATCCTCTCCTCTATCCTATCCTATCCTCTATAATATCCTATTATCCATCCTATCCTCTATCGTCTATCCTATCCTATCCTCTATCCTAACCTATCCTATCCTCTATCATATCCTATCATCCATCCTATCCTATCCTCTATCCTATCCTATCCTCTATCCTATCCTTTCCTCTATCCTATCCTATCCTCTATCCTATCCTATCCTATATCCTATCCTATTCTGTATCCTATCCAATACTCTATACTATCCTATCCTCTATCCTATCCTATCCTGCATCCTCTATCCTATACTCTATCCTATCCTCTGTCCTATCCTATCCTCTATCCTATCCTATCCCCTATCCTATCCTTTCCTCTATCCTATCCTCTATCCTATCCTATCCTCTATCCTATCCTTTCCTCTATCCTATCCTATCCTATCCTCCATCCTATCCTCTGTCCTATCCTATCCTCTATCCTATCCTATCCTCTATCCTATCCTTTCCTCTATCCTATCCTATCCTCTATCCTATCCTATCCTATATCCTATCCTATTCTGTATCCTATCCTATACTCTATACTATCCTATCCTCTATCCTATCCTATCCTGCATCCTCTATCCTATACTCTATCCTATCCTCTGTCCTATCCTATCCTCTATCCTATCCTATCCTGTATCCTATCCTTTCCTCTATCCTATCCTGTATCCTATCCTATCCTCTATCCTATCCTTTCCTCTATCCTATCCTATCCTCTATCCTATCCTATCCTCTATCCTATCCTATCCTCTATCCTATCCTATCCTCTATCCTATCCTATCCTCCATCCTACCCTATCCTCTATCATATCGTATCCTATATCCTATCCTACTCTGTATCCTATCCTATACTCTATACTATCCTATCCTCTATCCTATCCTATCCTGCATCCTCTATCCTATACTCTATCCTATCCTCTGTCCTATCCTATCCTCTATCCTATCCTATCCTCTATCCTATCCTTTCCTCTATCCTATCCTATCCTCTATCCTATCCAATCCTATATCCTATCCTACTCTGTATCCTATCCTATACTCTATACTATCCTATCCTCTATCCTATCCTATCCTGCATCCTCTATCCTATACTCTATCCTATCCTCTGTCCTATCCTATCCTCTATCCTATCCTATCCTGTATCCTATCTTTTCCTCTATCCTATCCTGTATCCTATCCTATCCTCTATCCTATCCTTTCCTCTATCATATCCTATCCTCTATCCTATCCTATCCTCTATCCTATCCTATCCTCTATCCTATCCTATCCTCTATCCTATCCTATCCTCCATCCTACCCTATCCTCTATCATATCGTATCTTCTATCCTATCCTATCCTCTATCCTATAATATCTTATATCCTATCCTATTATCTATCCTATATCTTATCCTATTTTCTATCCTATCCTCCATCCCCTATCCTATACTCTATCCTATCCTATCCTCTATTCTATCCTATCCTCTATCCCATCCTCTCCTCTATCCTATCCTATCCTCTATAATATCCTATTATCCATCCTATCCTCTATCGTCTATCCTATCCTATCCTCTATCCTAACCTATCCTATCCTCTATCATATCCTATCATCCATCCTATCCTATCCTCTATCCTATCCTATCCTCTATCCTATAATATCCTATATCCTATCCTATTCTCTATCCTATATCATATATTATTCTCTATCCTATATCCTATCCTATTCTGTATCCTATCCTATACTCTATCCTATCCTCTATCCTATCCTATCCTGCATCCTCTATCCTATACTCTATCCTATCCTCTGTCCTATCCTATCCTCTATCCTATCCTATCCTCTATCCTATCCTATCCTCTATCCTATCCTATCCTGCATCCTCTATCCTATACTCTATCCTATCCTCTGTCCTATCCTATCCTCTATCCTATCCTATCCTCTATCCTATCCTTTCCTCTATCCTATCCTCTATCCTATCCTATCCTCTATCCTATCCTTTCCTCTATCCTATCCTATCCTCTATCCTATCCTATCCTCTATCCTATCCTATCCTCTATCCTATCCTATCCTCTATCCTATCCTATCCTATATCCTATCCTATCCTCTATCTTATCCCATCCTCTATCCTTTCCTCTATCCTATCCTATCCTCTATCCTATCCTATCCTCTATCCTATCCTTTCCTCTATCCTATCCTCTATCCTATCCTATCCTCTATCCTATCCTTTCCTCTATCCTATCCTATCCTCTATCCTATCCTATCCTCTATCATATCCTATCATGCATCGCATCCTCTATCGTCTATCCCATCCTATCCTCTATCCTATCCTATCCTCCATCCTACCCTATCCTGTATCATATCGTATCCTCTATCCTATCCTATCCTCTATCCTATCCTATCCTCTATCCTATCCTTTCCTCTATCCTATCCTATCCTCTATCCTATCCTATCCTATTCTGTATCCTATCCTATACTCTATACTATCCTATCCTCTATCCTATCCTATCCTGCATTCTCTATCCTATACTCTATCCTATCCTCTGTCCTATCCTATCCTCTATCCTATCCTATCCTCTATCCTATCCTTTCCTCTATCCTATCCTCTATCCTATCCTCTATCCTATCCTATCATCTATCCTATCCTTTCCTCTATCCTATCCTATCCTCTATCCTATCCTATCCTCTATCCTATCCTATCCTCTATCCTATCCTATCCTCTATCCTATCCTATCCTCTATCCTATCCTATCCTCTATCCTATCCTATCCTCTATCCTATCCTATCCTCTATCCTATCCTATCCTCTATCCTATCCTATCCTCTATCCTATCCTATCCTCTATCCTATCCTATCCTCTATCCTATCCTATCCTCTATCCTATCCTATACTCTATACTATCCTATCCTCTATCCTATCCTATCCTGCATCCTCTATCCTATACTCTATCCTATCCTCTGTCCTATCCTATCCTCTATCCTATCCTATCCTGTATCCTATCCTTTCCTCTATCCTATCCTGTATCCTATCCTATCCTCTATCCTATCCTTTCCTCTATCCTATCCTATCCTCTATCCTATCCTATCCTCTATCCTATCCTATCCTCTATCCTATCCTATCCTCTATATTATCCTATCCTCTATCCTAACCTATCCTATCCTCTATCATATCCTATCATCCATCCTATCCTATCCTCTATCCTATCCTATCCTCTATCCTATAATATCCTATAATATCCTATCCTATTCTTTATCCTATATCATATATTATTCTCTATCCTATATCCTATCCTATTCTGTATCCTATCCTATACTCTATACTATCCTATCCTCTATCCTATCCTATCCTGCATCCTCTATCCTATACTCTATCCTATCCTCTGTCCTATCCTATCCTCTATCCTATCCTATCCTCTATCCTATCCTTTCCTCTATCCTATCCTATCCTCTATCCTATCTTATCCTATATCCTATCCTACTCTGTATCCTATCCTATACTCTATACTATCCTATCCTCTATCCTATCCTATCCTGCATCCTCTATCCTATACTCTATCCTATCCTCTGTCCTATCCTATCCTCTATGCTATCCTATCCTGTATCCTATCTTTTCCTCTATCCTATCCTGTATCCTATCCTATCCTCTATCCTATCCTTTCCTCTATCATATCCTATCCTCTATCCTATCCTATCCTCTATCCTATCCTATCCTCTATCCTATCCTATCCTCTATCCTATCCTATCCTCCATCCTACCCTATCCTCTATCATATCGTATCTTCTATCCTATCCTATCCTCTATCCTATAATATCTTATATCCTATCCTATTATCTATCCTATATCTTATCCTATTTTCTATCCTATCCTCCATCCCCTATCCTATACTCTATCCTATCCTATCCTCTATCCTATCCTATCCTCTATCCCATCCTCTCCTCTATCCTATCCTATCCTCTATAATATCCTATTATCCATCCTATCCTCTATCGTCTATCCTATCCTATCCTCTATCCTAACCTATCCTATCCTCTATCATATCCTATCATCCATCCTATCCTATCCTCTATCCTATCCTATCCTCTATCCTATAATATCCTATATCCTATCCTATTCTCTATCCTATATCATATATTATTCTCTATCCTATATCCTATCCTATTCTGTATCCTATCCTATACTCTATCCTATCCTCTATCCTATCCTATCCTGCATCCTCTATCCTATACTCTATCCTATCCTCTGTCCTATCCTATCCTCTATCCTATCCTATCCTCTATCCTATCCTTTCCTCTATCCTATCCTATCCTCTATCCTATCCTATCCTATATCCTATAATATTCTGTATCCTATCCTATACGCTATACTATCCTATCCTCTATCCTATCCTATCCTGCATCCTCTATCCTATACTCTATCCTATCCTCTGTCCTATCCTATCCTCTATCCTATCCTATCCTCTATCCTATCCTTTCCTCTATCCTATCCTCTATCCTATCCTATCCTCTATCCTATCCTTTCCTCTATACTATCCTATCCTCTATCCTATCCTATCCTCTATCCTATCCTATCCTCTATCCTATCCTATCCTCTATCCTATCCTATCCTATATCCTATCCTATCCTCTATCTTATCCCATCCTCTATCCTTTCCTCTATCCTATCCTATCCTCTATCCTATCCTATCCTCTAACCTATCCTTTCCTCTATCCTATCCTCTATCCTATCCTATCCTCTATCCTATCCTTTCCTCTATCCTATCCTATCCTCTATCCTATCCTATCCTCTATCATATCCTATCATCCATCCTATCCTATCCTCTATCCTATCCTATCCTCTATCCTCTATCCTATACTCTATCCTATACTCTATTGTATCCTATCCTCTATCCTATAATATCCTCTATTCTATCCTATCCTCTATCCTATCCTATCCTCAATCCTATCCTATCCTCCATCCTATATCATATAATCTATCCTATTCTCTATTCTATCCTATCCTCTATCCCATCCTATCCTCAATCCTATCCTATCCTATCCTCTATCCTATCCAATCCTCCATCCTATCCTCTATCCTATCATATCCTCTATCCTATCCTATCCTCCATCCTCTATCATATACTCTATCCTATTCTCTATTCTATCCTATCCTCAATCCTATCCTATCATATCCTCTATCCTATCCTATCCTCTATCCTATCCTATCATCCATCGCATCCTCTATCGTCTATCCTATCCTATCCTCTGTCATAACGTATCCTCTATCCTATCCTATCCTCTATCCTATAATATCCTATATCCTATCCTATCATCTATCCTATATCCTATCCTATTCTCTATCCAATCCTATACTCTATCCTATAATATCCTATATACTATCCTATTATCTATCCTATATCCTATCCTATTCTCTATCCAAACCTATACTCTATACTATCCTATCCTCTGTCATATCCTATGATCCATCCTATCCTATCCTTTATCCTATCTTATCCTCTATCCTATCCTATCTTCCATCCTCTATCCTATACTCTATCCTACCCTCTATTCTATCCTATCCACTATCCTATCCTATCCTCTATTCTATCCTATCCTCTATCCTATCCTATCATCAATCCTATCCTATCCTCTATCCTATCCTATCCTCCATAATAGCCTATCCTCAATCCTATCCTATCCTCTATCCTATCCTATCCTCAATCCTATCGTATTCACTATCCTATCCTATCCTCTATCATATCCTATCATCCATCCTATCCTCTATCCTTTATCCTATCCTATCCTCCATCCTATCCTCTATCCTATTATATCCTCTATCCTGTCCTATCCTCTATCCTATCCTATCCTATATCCTATCCTATTCTCTATCCTATATCCTATCCTATTCTCTATCCTATATCCTATCCTATTCTCTATCCTCTATCCTATCCTATCCACTATCCTATCCTATCCTCTATCCTATCCTATCCTCTATCCTATCCTATCCTCTATCCTATCCTAAGCTCTATCCTATACCATCCTCTATCCTATCCTATCCTCTATAATATCGTATATTCTATCCAATCGTATCCTCTACCCTATCCTATCCTCTATCCTATCCTATCCTCTATCCTATCCTATCCTCAATCCTATCCTATCCTCTTTCCTGTCCTATTCTCTATCCTATCCTATCTTCTATCCTATCCTATCCTCTATCGTATCCTGTCCTCTATCCTATACAATCCTCTATCCTATCCTCTATCCTATCCTATCCTCAATCCTATCCCATCCTCAGTCCTATCCTATCCTCTATACTATCCTATCCTCTTTCCTATCCTATTCTCTATCCTATCCTATCCTCTATCCTATCCTATCCTCTATCGTATCCTGTCCTATACCCTATCCAATCCCCTACCCTATCCTGTATCCTTTCCTATCCTCTATCCTATCCTATCCTCTATCATATCCTCAATCCTCTCCTATCCTCTATCCTATCCTATCCTCTATCCTATCCTATCCTCAATCCTATCGTATTCAATATCCTATCCTATCCTCTATCCTATAATATCCCATATCCTATCCTATTCTCTATCCTATATCATATCCTATTCTCTATCCTATATCCTTTCCTATTCTGTATCCTATCCTATATCCTATACTATTCTATCCTCTATCCTATCCTATCCTGCATCCTCTATCCTATACTCTATCCTATCCTCTGTCCTATCCTATCCTCTATCCTATACTCTATCCTATCGTATGTTCTATCCTATCCTCTATCCTATCCTATCCTCCATCCTATCCTATCCTCAATCCTATCGTATTCAATATCCTATCCTATCCTCTATCCTATCCTAAGCTCTATCCTATACTATCCTCTATCCTATCCTATCCTCCATCCTATCCTCTATCCTATCCTATCATCTATGCTATCCTATCCTCTATCCTATCCTATCCTCTATCCTATCCTATCCTATATCCTATACTATCCTATCCTCTATCCTATCATATCCTATCCTCTATCCTATAATATCATCTATCCTATTCTATCCTCTATCCTATCCTCTATCATATCCAATCCTCTATCCTATCCTATCCTCTATCCTATTCTATCCTCTATCCTATCCTATCCTCTATCCTATCCTATCCTCTATCCTATCCTATCCTATCCTCTATCCTATCCTATCCTCTATCCTATCCTATCCTCTATCAGATCCTCTAACCTATCCTATCATCTATACTATCCTCTATCGTATCCTATCCTATCCTCTATCCTGTCCTATCCTCTATCCTATCCTATCCTCTATTATATCCTATCCTCTATCCTATCCTATCCTCTATCCTATCCTATCCTCTATCCTATCCTATCCTCTATCAGATCCTCTAACCTATCCTATCATCTATACTATCCTCTATCGTATCCTATCCTATCCTCTATCCTATCCTATCCTCTATCCTATCCTATCCTCTATCCTATCCTCTCCTCTATCCTATCCTACCCTCTTTCCTATCCTATCCTCTATCCTATCCTATCCTCTATCCGATCCTATCCTCTATCCGATCCTCTATCCTATCCTATCCCCTATCCTATCCTATCCTCTATCCTATCCTCTATCCTATCCTCGATCCTATCCTATCCTCTATCCTATCCTCTATAATATCTTTTACTCTATCATATCCTATCCTCTATCCTATAATATCATCTATCCTATTCTATCCTCTATCCTATCCTCTATCATATCCAATCCTCTATCCTATCCTATCCTCTATCCTATCCTATCCTCAATCCTATCCTATCCTCTATCCCATCCTATCCTCTATCCTATCCTATCCTCTATCCTATACTATCCTCTATCCTATCCTCTATCCTATCCTCTATCCTATCCTATCCTCTATCCTATCCTATCCTCTATCCTATCTTATCCTCTATCCTATCCTATCCTCTATCCTATCCTATCCTATATCCTATATCCTATCCTATCCTCTATCCTATCCTATCCTCAATCCTATCCTATCCTCTATCCCATCCTATCCTCTATCCTATCCTATCCTCTATCCTATACTATCCTCTATCCTATCCTCTATCCTATCCTCTATCCTATCCTATCCTCTATCCTATCCTATCCTCTATCCTATCTTATCCTCTATCCTATCCTATCCTCTATCCTATCCTATCCTATATCCTATATCCTATCCTATCCTCTATCCTATCCTATCCTCTATCCTATCCTATCCTCTACCTTATCCTATACTCTATCCTATCCAATTACCTATCCTATCCTCTATCCTATCCTATCCTCTATCCTATCCTATCCTCTATCCTATCCTAAGCTCTATCCTATACTCTCCTCTATCCTATCCTATCCTCCATCCTATCCTCTATCCTATCCTATCCTCTATCCTATCCTATCCTCTATCCTATCCTATCCTCTATCCTATCCTATCCTCTATCCTATCCTATCCTCTATCCGATCCTCTATCCTATCCTATCCCCTATCCTATCCTATCCTCTATCCTATCCTCTATCCTATCCTCGATCCTATCCTATCCTCTATCCTATCCTCTATAATATCGTTTACTCTATCATATCCTATCCTCTATCCTATAATATCATCTATCCTATTTTATCCTCTATCCTATCCTCTATCATATCCAATCCTCTATCCTATCCTATCCTTTATCCTATCATATCCTCTATCCTATCCTATCCTCTATCCTATCCTATCCTCTATCCTATCCTAAGCTCTATCCTATACTATCCTCTATCCTATCCTATCCTCCATCCTATCCTCTATCCTATCCTATCATCTATGCTATCCTACCCTCTATCCTATCCTATCCTCTATCCTATCCTATCCTCGATCCTATAATATCCGATATCCTATCCTATTCTCTATCCTATATCCTATGCTATTCTCTATCCTATATCCTATCCTATTCTCCATCCAATCCTAAACTCTATACTATCCTATCCTCTCACATATCCTATCATGAATACTTTCCTACGCTCTATCCTATCTTATCCTCTATCCTATCCTATCCTCCATCCTCTATCCTATACTGTATGATATCCTATCCTCTATCCTATCCTATCTTCTATCCTGTCCTATCCTCTATCCTATCCTATCCTATATCCTATCCTATTCTCTATCCTATATCCTATCCTATTCTCTATCCTATATCCTATCCTATTCTCTATCCTATATCCTATCCTATTCTGTATCCTATCATATACTCTATACTGTAATATCCTCTCACACATCCTATCATCAATACTTTCCTACACACTATCCTATCTTATCCTCTATCCTATCCTATTCTCTATCCTATCCTATCCTCTATCCTATCCTATCCTCTACCCTCTATCCTATCCTATCCTCTATCCTATCCTATCCTCTATCCTATCCTATCCTCTATCCTATCCTCTATCCTATCCTCTATCCTATCCTCTATCCAATCCTATCCTCTATCCAATCCTATCCTCTATCCTATCCTATCCTCTATCAGATCCTCTAACCTATCCTATCATCTATACTATCCTCTATCGTATCCTATCCTATCCTCTATCCTATCCTATCCTCTATCCTATCCTATCCTCTATCCTATCCTATCCTCTATCCGATCCTCTATCCTATCCTATCCCCTATCCTATCCTATCCTCTATCCTATCCTCTATCCTATCCTCGATCCTATCCTATCCTCTATCCTATCCTCTATAATATCGTTTACTCTATCATATCCTATCCTCTATCCTATAATATCATCTATCCTATTTTATCCTCTATCCTATCCTCTATCATATCCAATCCTCTATCCTATCCTATCCTCTATCCTATCCTATCCTCTATCCTATCCTATCCTCTATCCTATCCTATCCTCTATCCTATCCTATCCTCTATCCTATCCTATCCTATCCTCTATCCTATCCTATCCTCTATCAGATCCTCTAACCTATCCTATCATCTATACTATCCTCTATCGTATCCTCTCCTATCCTCTATCCTATCCTATCCTCTATCCTATCCTATCCTCTACCCTTTCCTCTATCCTATCCTATCCTCTATCCTATCCTATCCTCTATCCTATCCTATCCTCTATCCTATCCTGTCCTCCATCCTATCCTATCCTCTATCATATCCTATCATGCATCGCATCCTCTATCGTCTATCCCATCCTATCCTCTATCCTATCCTATCCTCCATCCTACCCTATCCTGTATCATATCGTATCCTCTATCCTATCCTATCCTCTATCCTATCCTTTCCTCTATCCTATCCGCTATCCTATCCTCTATCCTATCCTATACTCTATCCTATCCTTTCCTCTATCATATCCTATCCTCTATCCTATCCTATCCTCTATCATATCCTATCATCCATCCTATCCTATCCTCTATCCTATCCTATCCTCCATCCTCTATCCTATACTCTATCCTATACTCTATTGTATCCTATCCTCTATCCTATAATATCCTCTATTCTATCCTATCCTCTATCCTATCCTATCCTCAATCCTATCCTATCCTCCATCCTATATCATATACTCTATCCTATTCTCTATTCTATCCTATCCTCTATCCCATCCTATCCTCAATCCTATCCTATCCTATCCTCTATCCTATCCAATCCTCCATCCTATCCTCTATCCTATCATATCCTCTATCCTATCCTATCCTCCATCCTCTATCATATACTCTATCCTATTCTCTATTCTATCCTATCCTCTATCCCATCCTATCCTCAATCCTATCCTATCATATCCTCTATCCTAACCTATCCTCTATCCTATCCTATCATCCATCGCATCCTCTATCGTCTATCCTATCCTATCCTCTGTCATATCGTATCCTCTATCCTATCCTATCCTCTATCCTATAATATCCTATATCCTATCCTATCATCTATCCTATATCCTATCCTATTCTCTATCCAATCCTATACTCTATCCTATAATATCCTATATACTATCCTATTATCTATCCTATCTCCTATCCTATTCTCTATCCAAACCTATACTCTATACTATCCTATCCTCTGTCATATCCTATGATCCATCCTATCCTATCCTTTATCCTATCTTATCCTCTATCCTATCGTATCCTCCATCCTCTATCCTATACTCTATCCTACCCTCTATTCTATCCTATCCACTATCCTATCCTATCCTCTATTCTATCCTATCCTCTATCCTATCCTATCACCAATCCTATCCTATCCTCTATCCTATCCTATCCTCCATCCTAGCCTATCCACTATCATATCGTATCCTCTATCCTATCCTATCCTCTATTATCTATCCTATCTATCTATCCCAATCCTATCCTATCCTCTATCCTATCCTATCCTCCATCCTCTATCCTATACTCTATCCTATACTCTATTGTATCCTATCCTCTATCCTGTCCTATCCTCTATCCTATCCTATCCACAATCCTATCCCATCCGCTATAATATCCTATCCTCTATCCTATCCTATCCTCTTTCCTATCCTATTCTCTATCCTACCCTATCCTCTATCCTATCCTATCCTCTATCCTATCCTATCCTCTATCCTATCCTATCCTCTATCCTATCCTATCCTCTATCCTATCCTCTATCCTATCCTATCCTTTATCCTATCATATCCTCTATCCTATCCTATCCTCTATCCTATCCTATCCTCTATCCTATTATATCCTCTATCCTATCCTATCCTCTACCTTATCCTATACTCTATCCTATCCAATTACCTATCCTATCCTCTATCCTATCCTATCCTCTATCCTATCCTATCCTCTATCCTATCCTAAGCTCTATCCTATACTATCCTCTATCCTATCCTATCCTCCATCCTATCCTCTATCCTATCCTATCATCTATGCTATCCTACCCTCTATCCTATCCTATCCTCTATCCTATCCTATCCTCTATCCTATCCTATCCTCTATCCTATAATATCCTATATCCTATCCTATTCTCTATCCTATATCCTATGCTATTCTCTATCCTATATCCTATCCTATTCTCTATCCAATCCTAAACTCTATACTATCCTATCCTCTCACATATCCTATCATGAATACTTCCCTACGCTCTATCCTATCTTATCCTCTATCCTATCCTATCCTCCATCCTCTATCCTATACTGTATGATATCCTATCCTCTATCCTATCCTATCCTCTATCCTGTCCTATCCTCTATCCTATCCTATCCTATATCCTATCCTATTCTCTATCCTATATCCTATCCTATTCTCTATCCTATATCCTATCCTATTCTGTATCCTATCATATACTCTATACTATAATATCCTCTCACACATCCTATCATCAATACTTTCCTACACTCTATCCTATCTTATCCTCTATCCTATCCTATTCTCTATCCTATCCTATCCTCTATCCTATCCTATCCTCTACCCTCTATCCTATCCTATCCTCTATCCTATCCTATCCTCTATCCTATCCTATCCTCTATCCTATCCTCTATCCTATCCTCTATCCAATCCTATCCTCTATCCAATCCTATCCTCTATCCTATCCTATCCTCTATCAGATCCTCTAACCTATCCTATCATCTATACTATCCTCTATCGTATCCTATCCTATCCTCTATCCTATCCTATCCTCTATCCTATCCTATCCTCTATCCTATCCTATCCTCTATCCGATCCTCTATCCTATCCTATCCCCTATCCTATCCTATCCTCTATCCTATCCTCTATCCTATCCTCGATCCTATCCTATCCTCTATCCTATCCTCTATAATATCGTTTACTCTATCATATCCTATCCTCTATCCTATAATATCATCTATCCTATTTTATCCTCTATCCTATCCTCTATCATATCCAATCCTCTATCCTATCCTATCCTCTATCCTATCCTATCCTCTATCCTATCCTATCCTCTATCCTATCCTATCCTCTATCCTATCCTATCCTCTATCCTATCCTATCCTCTATCCTATCCTATCCTATCCTCTATCCTATCCTATCCTATCCTCTATCCTATCCTATCCTCTATCAGATCCTCTAACCTATCCTATCATCTATACTATCCTCTATCGTATCCTCTCCTATCCTCTATCCTATCCTATCCTCTATCCTATCCTATCCTCTACCCTTTCCTCTATCCTATCCTATCCTCTATCCTATCCTATCCTCTATCCTATCCTATCCTCTATCCTATCCTGTCCTCCATCCTATCCTATCCTCTATCATATCCTATCATGCATCGCATCCTCTATCGTCTATCCCATCCTATCCTCTATCCTATCCTATCCTCCATCCTACCCTATCCTGTATCATATCGTATCCTCTATCCTATCCTATCCTCTATCCTATCCTTTCCTCTATCCTATCCGCTATCCTATCCTCTATCCTATCCTATACTCTATCCTATCCTTTCCTTTATCCTATCCTATCCTCTATCCTATCCTATCCTCTATCATATCCTATCATCCATCCTATCCTATCCTCTATCCTATACTCTATCCTATACTCTATTGTATCCTATCCTCTATCCTATAATATCCTCTATTCTATCCTATCCTCTATCCTATCCTATCCTCAATCCTATCCTATCCTCCATCCTATATCATATACTCTATCCTATTCTCTATTCTATCCTATCCTCTATCCCATCCTATCCTCAATCCTATCCTATCCTATCCTCTATCCTATCCAATCCTCCATCCTATCCTCTATCCTATCATATCCTCTATCCTATCCTATCCTCCATCCTCTATCATATACTCTATCCTATTCTCTATTCTATCCTATCCTCTATCCCATCCTATCCTCAATCCTATCCTATCATATCCTCTATCCTATCCTATCCTCTATCCTATCCTATCATCCATCGCATCCTCTATCGTCTATCCTATCCTATCCTCTGTCGAATCGTATCCTCTATCCTATCCTATCCTCTATCCTATAATATCCTATATCCTATCCTATCATCTATCCTATATCCTATCCTATTCTCTATCCAATCCTATACTCTATCCTATAATATCCTATATACTATCCTATTATCTATCCTATCTCCTATCCTATTCTCTATCCAAACCTATACTCTATACTATCCTATCCTCTGTCATATCCTATGATCCATCCTATCCTATCCTTTATCCTATCTTATCCTCTATCCTATCGTATCCTCCATCCTCTATCCTATACTCTATCCTACCCTCTATTCTATCCTATCCACTATCCTATCCTATCCTCTATTCTATCCTATCCTCTATCCTATCCTATCACCAATCCTATCCTATCCTCTATCCTATCCTATCCTCCATCCTAGCCTATCCACTATCATATCGTATCCTCTATCCTATCCTATCCTCTATTATCTATCCTATCTATCTATCCCAATCCTATCCTATCCTCTATCCTATCCTATCCTCCATCCTCTATCCTATACTCTATCCTATACTCTATTGTATCCTATCCTCTATCCTGTCCTATCCTCTATCCTATCCTATCCTCAATCCTATCCCATCCGCTATAATATCCTATCCTCTATCCTATCCTATCCTCTTTCCTATCCTATTCTCTATCCTACCCTATCCTCTATCTTATCCTATCCTCTATCCTATCCTATCCTCTATCCTATCCTATCCTCTATCCTATCCTATCCTCTATCCTATCCTCTATCCTATCCTATCCTCTATCCTATCCTATCCTCTATCCTATCCTATCCTCTATCCTATCCTATCCTATATCCTGTATCCTATCCTATCCTCTATCCTATCCTATCCTCTATCCTATCCTATCCTCAATCCTATCCTATCCTCCATCCTATATCATATACTCTATCCTATTCTCTATTCTATCCTATCCTCTATCCCATCCTATCCTCAATCCTATCCTATCCTATCCTCTATCCTATCCAATCCTCCATCCTATCCTCTATCCTATCATATCCTCTATGCTATCCTATCCTCCATCCTCTATCATATACTCTATCCTATTCTCTATTCTATCCTATCCTCTATCCCATCCTTTCCTCTATCCTATCCTATCCTCTATCCTACCCTATCCTCTATCCTATCCTCTATCCTATCCTATCCTCTATCCTATCCTATCCTCTATCCTATCATATCCTCTATCCTATCCTATCCTATATCCTATATCCTATCCTATCCTCTATAATATCCGATCCTCTACCCTATCCTATCCTCTATCCTATCCTATCCTCTATCCTATCCTTTCCTCAATCCTATTATATCCTCTATCCTATTCTATCCTCTATCCTATCCTATCCTCTATCCTATCCTATCCTTTATCCTATCCTATCCTCTATTCTATCCTATCCTCTATCCTATACTAACCTCTATCCTATCCTATCCTCTATCCCATCCTATCCTATCCTCTATCCTATCCTATCCTCTATCCTACCCTATCCTCTATCCTATCCTATCCGCTATCCTATTCTATCCTCAATCCTATCCTATCCTCTATCCCATCCTATCCTCTATCCTATCCTATCCTCTATCCTACCCTATCCTCTATCCTATCCTATCCTCTATCCTATCCTCAATCCTCTCCTATCCTCTATCCTATCCTATCCTCTATCCTATCCTATCCTCCATCCTATCCTATCCTCAATCCTATCGTATTCAATATCCTATCCTATCCTCTATCCTATAATATCCCATATCCTATCCTATTCTCTATCCTATATCATATCCTATTCTCTATCCTATATCCTTTCCTATTCTGTATCCTATCCTATATCCTATACTATCCTACCCTCTATCCTATCCTATCCTGCATCCTCTATCCTATACTCTATCCTATCCTCTGTCCTATCCTATCCTCTATCCTATACTCTATCCTATCCTCTGTAATATCCTATTGTCTATCCTATCCTATCCTCTATGCTATCCTATCCTCTATGCTATCCTATCCTCAATCCTATCCTATCCTCTATCCTATCCTATCCTCTATGCTATCCTATCCTCAATCCTATCCTATCCTCTATCCTATCCTATCCTCTATCCTATCATATCCTCTATCCTACCCTATCCTCTATCCTATCCTATCCTCTATCCTATCCTCAATCCTCTCCTATCCTCTATCCTATCCTATCCTCTATCCTATCCTCTATCCTATCCTATCCTTTATCCTATCCTATCCTCTATCCTATCGTATCCTCTATCGTATCCTGTCCTCTATCCTATCCAATCCTCTATCCTATCCTCTATCCTATCCTATCCTCAATCCTATCCCATCCGCAATAATATCCTATCCTCTATCCTATCCTATCCTCTTTCCTATCCTATTCTCTATCCTACCCTATCCTCTATCCTATCGTATCCTCTATCGTATCCTGTCCTCTATCCTATCCAATCCTCTATCCTATCCTCTATCCTATCCTATCCTCAATCCTATCCCATCCGCAATAATATCCTATCCTCTATCCTATCCTATCCTCTTTCCTATCCTATTCTCTATCCTACCCTATCCTCTATCCTATCCTATCCTCTATCGTATCCTGTCCTCTATCCTATCCAATCCCCTACCCTATTCTGTATCCTTTCCTATCCTCTATCCTATCCTATCCTCTATCCTATCCTCTATCCTATCCTATCATCTATCGTACCCTGTCCTATATCCTATCCAATCCTCTATCCTATCCTCTATCCTATCCTAACCTCTATCCTATCCTATCCTCTCTCCTATCCTATCCTCTATCCTATCCTATCCTCTATCCTATCCTATCCTATCCTCTATCCTATCCTATCCTCTATCCTATCCTATCCTCTATCGTATCCTGTCCTCTATCCTATCCAATCCTCTATCCTATCCTCTATCCTATCCTATCCTCAATCCTATCCCATCCTCAGTCCTATCCTATCCTCTATACTATCCTATCCTCTTTCCTATCCTACACTCTATCCTATCTTATCCTCTATCCTATCCTATCCTCCATCCTCTATCCTATACTGTATGATATCCTATCCTCTATCCTATCCTATCCTCTATCCTATCATATCCTCTATCCTACCCTATCCTCTATCCTATCCTCAACCCTCTCCTATCCTCTATCCTATCCTATCCTCTATCCTATCCTATCCCCCATCCTATCCTCTGTCCTATCCTATCCTCCATCCTATCCTATCCTCAATCCTATCGTATTCAATATCCTATCCTATCCTCTATCCTATAATATCTCATATCCTATCCTATTCTCTATCCTATATCATATCCTATTCTCTATCCTATATCCTTTCCTATTCTGTATCCTATCCTATATCCTATACTATCCTACCCTCTATCCTATCCTATCCTGCATCCTCTATCCTATACTCTATCCTATCCTCTGTCCTATCCTATCCTCTATCCTATACTCTATCCTATCCTCTGTAATATCCTATCCTCTATCCTATCCTATCCTCTATGCTATCCTATCCTCTATCCTATCCTATCCTCTATCCTATCCTATCCTCCATCCTATCCTATCCTCTATCCTATCCTATCCTCTATCGTATCCTGTCCTCTATCCTATCCAATCCTCTATCCTATCCTCTATCCTATCCTATCCTCAATGCTATCCCATCGTCAGTCCTATCCTATCCTCTATACTATCCTATCCTCTTTCCTATCCTATTCTCTATCCTATCCTATCCTCTATCCTATGCTATCCTCTATCGTATCCTGTCCTATTCCCTATCCAATCCCCTACCCTATCCTGTATCCTTTCCTATCCTCTATCCTATCCTATCCTCTATCCTATCCTATCCTCTATCCTATCCTACCCTCTTTCCACTCCTATCCTCTATCCTATCCTATCCTCTATCCGATCATCTATCCTATCATATCCTCTATCCTATCCTATCCTCTATCTTATCCTATCCTCTATCCTATCCTCTATCGTATCCTCAATCCTATCCTCTATCATATCCAATCCTCTATCGTATACTCTATCCTATCCTCTATCCTATCCTATCCTCTATCCTATCCTTTCCTCAATCCTATTATATCCTCTATCCTATCCTATCCTCTATCCCATCCTATCCTATCCTCTATCCTATCCTATCCTCTATCCTATCCTATCCTCTATCCTACCCTATCCTCTATCCTATTCTATCCTCTATCCTATCCTATCCTCTATCCCATCCTATCCTCTATCCTATCCTATCCTCTATCCTATCCTATCCTCTATCCTATCCTCTATCCTATCCTATCATGTATCCTACCCTATCCTCTATCCTATCCTATCTTCTATCCGATCCTCTATCCTATCCTATCCTCTATCCTATCCTATCCTCTATCCTATTCTATCCTCTATCCTATCCTATCCTCTATCCTATCCTATCCCCTTTCCTATCCTATCCTCTATCCTACCCTATCCTCTATCCTATTCTATCCTCTATCCTATCCTATCCTCTATCCCATCCTATCCTCTATCCTATCCTATCCTCTATCCTATCCTATCCTATCCTCTATCCTATCCTATCCTCTATCCTATCCTATCCTCTATCCTATCCTATCCTCTATCCTATCCTATCCTCTATCCTATTATATCCTTTATCCTATCCTATCCTCTATCCTATACTATCCTCTACCTTATCCTATCCTCTATCCTATCCAATTACCTATCCTATCCTCTATTATATCCTTTCCTCTATCCTATCCTATCCTCTATCCGATCCTCTATCCTATCCTATCCTCTATCCTATCCTCTATCCTATCCTCAATCCTATCCTCTATCCTATCCTATCCTAAATCCTATCCTATCCTCTATTCTATCCTATCCTCTATCATATACTATCCTCTATCCTATCCTATCCTCTATCCTATCCTATCTTCTATCCGATCCTCTATCCTATCCTATCCTCTATCCTATCCTATCCTCTATCCTATTCTATCCTCTATCCTATCCTATCCTCTATCCTATCCTATCCCCTTTCCTATCCTATCCTCTATCCTACCCTATCCTCTATCCTATTCTATCCTCTATCCTATCCTATCCTCTATCCCATCCTATCCTCTATCCTATCCTATCCTCTATCCTATCCTATCCTCTATCCTATCCTCTATCCTATCCTATCCTCTATCCTAACCTATCCTCTATCCTATTCTATCCTCTATCCTATCCTATCCTCTATCCTATCCTATCCTCTATGCTATCCTCTATCCTATCCTATCCTCTATCCTATCCTATCCCCTTTCCTATCCTATCCTCTATCCTATCCTATCCTCTATCCTATTATATCCTCTATCCTATCCTATCCTCTACCTTATTCTATACTCTATCCGATCATCTATCCTATCATATCCTCTATCCTATCATATCCTCTATCCTATCCTATCCTCTATCTTATCCTATCCTCTATCCTATCCTCTATCGTATACTCTATCCTATCCTATCCTCTATCCTATCCTATCCTCTATCCTATCCTTTCCTCAATCCTATTATATCCTCTATCCTATCCTATCCTCTATCCCATCCTATCCTATCCTCTATCCTATCCTATCCTCTATCCTATCCTATCCTCTATCCTACCCTATCCTCTATCCTATTCTATCCTCTATCCTATCCTATCCTCTATCCCATCCTATCCTCTATCCTATCCTATCCTCTATCCTATCCTATCCTATCCTCTATCCTATCCTATCCTCTATCCTATCCTATCCTCTATCCTATCCTATCCTCTATCCTATCCTATCCTCTATCCTATTATATCCTTTATCCTATCCTATCCTCTATCCTATACTATACTCTACCTTATCCTATCCTCTATCCTATCCAATTACCTATCCTATCCTCTATTATATCCTTTCCTCTATCCTATCCTATCCTCTATCCGATCCTCTATCCTATCCTATCCTCTATCCTATCCTCTATCCTATCCTCAATCCTATCCTCTATCCTATCCTATCCTAAATCCTATCCTATCCTCTATTCTATCCTATCCTCTATCATATACTATCCTCTATCCTATCCTATCCTCTATCCTATCCTATCTTCTATCCGATCCTCTATCCTATCCTATCCTCTATCCTATCCTATCCTCTATCCTATTCTATCCTCTATCCTATCCTATCCTCTATCCTATCCTATCCCCTTTCCTATCCTATCCTCTATCCTACCCTATCCTCTATCCTATTCTATCCTCTATCCTATCCTATCCTCTATCCCATCCTATCCTCTATCCTATCCTATCCTCTATCCTATCCTATCCTCTATCCTATCCTCTATCCTATCCTATCCTCTATCCTAACCTATCCTCTATCCTATTCTATCCTCTATCCTATCCTATCCTCTATCCCATCCTATCCTCTATCCTATCCTCTATCCTATCCTATCCTCTATCCTATCCTCTATCCTATCCTATCCTGTATCCTATCCTATCCTCTATCCTATCCTATCCTCTATCCTATCCTATCCTCTATCCTATCCTCTATCCTATCCTATCCTCTATCCTATCCTATCCCCTATCCTATCCTATCCCCTTTCCTATCCTATCCTCTATCCTACCCTATCCTCTATCCTATTCTATCCTCTATCCTATCCTATCCTCTATCCCATCCTATCCTCTATCCTATCCTATCCTCTATCCTATCCTATCCTCTATCCTATCATCTATCCTATCCTATCCTCTATCCTATTCTATCCTCTATCCTATCCTATCCTCTATCCTATCCTATCCTATCCTATCCTCTATCCTATCCTATCCTCTATCCTATCCTACCCTCTTTCCAATCCTATCCTCTATCCTATCCTATCCTCTATCCGATCATCTATCCTATCATATCCTCTATCCTATCCTATCCTCTATCTTATCCTATCCTCTATCCTATCCTCTATCGTATCCTCAATCCTTTCCTCTATCATATCCAATCCTCTATCGTATACTCTATCCTATCCTATCCTCTATCCTATCCTATCCTCTATCCTATCCTTTCCTCAATCCTATTATATCCTCTATCCTATCCTATCCTCTATCCCATCCTATCCTATCCTCTATCCTATCCTATCCTCTATCCTATCCTATCCTCTATCCTAACCTATCCTCTATCCTATTCTATCCTCTATCCTATCCTATCCTCTATCCCATCCTATCCTCTATCCTATCCTCTATCCTATCCTATCCTCTATCCTATCCTCTATCCTATCCTATCCTGTATCCTATCCTATCCTCTATCCTATCCTATCCTCTATCCTATCCTGCCCTCTTTCCAATCCTATCCTCTATCCGATCATCTATCCTATCATATCCTCTATCCTATCCTATCCTTTATCCTATCCTATCCTCTATCCTATCCTATCCTCTATCCTATCCTCTATCCTATCCTCTATCCTATCCTCAATACTATCCTCTATCCTATCCTATCCTCTATCCTATCCTCTATCGTATCCTCAATCCTTTCCTCTATCATATACTATCCTCTATCCTATCCTATCCTCTATCCTATCCTATCCTCTATCCTATTCTATCCTCTATCCTATCCTATCCTCTATCCTATCCTATCTTCTATCCGATCCTCTATCCTATCCTATCCTCTATCCTATCCTATCCTCTATCCTATCCTTTCCTCAATCCTATTATATCCTCTATCCTATCCTATCCTCTATCCCATCCTATCCTATCCTCTATCCTATCCTATCCTCTATCCTATCCTATCCTCTATCCTAACCTATCCTCTATCCTATTCTATCCTCTATCCTATCCTATCCTCTATCCCATCCTATCCTCTATCCTATCCTCTATCCTATCCTCTATCCTATCCTATCCTGTATCCTATCCTATCCTGTATCCTATCCTATCCTCTATCCCATCCTATCCTCTATCCTATCCTATCCTCTATCCTATCCTATCCTCTATCCTATCCTCTATCCTATCCTCTATCCTATCCTATCCTGTATCCTATCCTATCCTCTATCCTATCCTATCCTCTATCCTATCCTATCCTCTATCCTATCCTCTCCTCTATCCTATCCTATCCTCTATCCTATCCTATCCTCTATCCTATCCTATCCTCTATCCTATCCTATCCTCTATCCTATCCTATCCTCTATCCTATCCTATCCTCTATCCTAACCTATCCTCTATCCTATTCTATCCTCTATCCTATCCTATCCTCTATCCTATCCTATCCTCTATCCTATCCTACCCTCTTTCCAATCCTATCCTCTATCCTATCCTATCCTCTATCCGATCATCTATCCTATCATATCCTCTATCCTATCCTATCCTCTATCTTATCCTATCCTCTATCCTATCCTCTATCGTATCCTCAATCCTATCCTCTATCATATCCAATCCTCTATCGTATACTCTATCCTATCCTATCCTCTATCCTATCCTATCCTCTATCCTATCCTTTCCTCAATCCTATTATATCCTCTATCCTATCCTATCCTCTATCCCATCCTATCCTATCCTCTATCCTATTCTATCCTCTATCCTATCCTATCCTCTATCCCATCCTATCCTCTATCCTATCCTCTATCCTATCCTATCCTCTATCCTATCCTCTATCCTATCCTATCCTCTATCCTATCCTATCCTCTATCCTAACCTGTCCTCTATCCTATTCTATCCTCTATCCTATCCTATCCTCTATCCCATCCTATCCTCTATCCTATCCTCTATCCTATCCTATCCTCTATCCTATCCTCTATCCTATCCTATCCTGTATCCTATCCTATCCTCTATCCTATCCTATCCTCTATCCTATCCTACCCTCTTTCCAATCCTATCCTCTATCCGATCATCTATCCTATCATATCCTCTATCCTATCCTATCCTTTATCCTATCCTATCCTCTATCCTATCCTATCCTCTATCCTATCCTCTATCCTATCCTCTATCCTATCCTCAATCCTATCCTCTATCCTATCCTATCCTCTATCCTATCCTCTATCGTATCCTCAATCCTTTCCTCTATCATATACTATCCTCTATCCTATCCTATCCTCTATCCTATCCTATCCTCTATCCTATTCTATCCTCTATCCTATCCTATCCTCTATCCTATCCTATCTTCTATCCGATCCTCGAATCCTATCCTATCCTCTATCCTATCCTATCCTCTATCCTATCCTTTCCTCAATCCTATTATATCCTCTATCCTATCCTATCCTCTATCCCATCCTATCCTATCCTCTATCCTATCCTATCCTCTATCCTATCCTATCCTCTATCCTAACCTATCCTCTATCCTATTCTATCCTCTATCCTATCCTATCCTCTATCCCATCCTATCCTCTATCCTATCCTCTATCCTATCCTCTATCCTATCCTATCCTGTATCCTATCCTATCCTGTATCCTATCCTATCCTCTATCCCATCCTATCCTCTATCCTATCCTATCCTCTATCCTATCCTATCCTCTATCCTATCCTCTATCCTATCCTCTATCCTATCCTATCCTGTATCCTATCCTATCCTCTATCCTATCCTATCCTCTATCCTATCCTATCCTCTATCCTATCCTCTCCTCTATCCTACCCTTTCCTCTATCCTATCCTATCCTCTATCCTATCCTATCCTCTATCCTATCCTATCCTCTATCCTATCCTATCCTCTATCCTAACCTATCCTCTATCCTATTCTATCCTCTATCCTATCCTATCCTCTATCCCATCCTATCCTCTATCCTATCCTCTATCCTATCCTATCCTCTATCCTATCCTCTATCCTATCCTCTATCCTATCCTATCCTGTATCCTATCCTATCCTCTATCCTATCCTATCCTCTATCCTATCCTATCCTCTATCCTATCCTCTATCCTATCCTATCCTCTATCCTATCCTATCCTCTATCCTATCCTATCCCCTTTCCTATCCTATCCTCTATCCTACCCTATCTTCTATCCTATTCTATCCTCTATCCTATCCTATCCTCTATCCTATCCTATCCTCTATCCTATCCTATCCTATCCTCTATCCTATCCTATCCTCTATCCTATCCTACCCTCTTTCCAATCCTATCCTCTATCCTATCCTATCCTCTATCCGATCATCTATCCTATCATATCCTCTATCCTATCCTATCCTCTATCTTATCCTATCCTCTATCCTATCCTCTATCGTATCCTCAATCCTATCCTCTATCATATCCAATCCTCTATCGTATACTCTATCCTATCCTATCCTCTATCCTATCCTATCCTCTATCCTATCCTTTCCTCAATCCTATTATATCCTCTATCCTATCCTATCCTCTATCCTATCCTATCCTCTATCCTATCCTATCCTCTATCCTATCCTATCCTCTATCCTATCCTCTATCCTATCCTATCCTGTATCCTATCCTATCCTCTATCCTATCCTATCCTCTATCCTATCCTATCCTCTATCCTATCCTGTATCCTATCCTATCCTCTATCCTATCCTATCCTCTATCCTATCCTACCCTCTTTCCAATCCTATCCTCTATCCGATCATCTATCCTATCATATCCTCTATCCTATCCTATCCTTTATCCTATCCTATCCTCTATCCTATCCTATCCTCTATCCTATCCTCTATCCTATCCTCTATCCTATCCTCAATCCTATCCTCTATCCTATCCTATCCTCTATCCTATCCTCTATCGTATCCTCAATCCTTTCCTCTATCATATACTATCCTCTATCCTATCCTATCCTCTATCCTATCCTATCCTCTATCCTATTCTATCCTCTATCCTATCCTATCCTCTATCCTATCCTATCTTCTATCCGATCCTCGAATCCTATCCTATCCTCTATCCTATCCTATCCTCTATCCTGTCCTTTCCTCAATCCTATTATATCCTCTATCCTATCCTATCCTCTATCCCATCCTATCCTATCCTCTATCCTATCCTATCCTCTATCCTATCCTATCCTCTATCCTAACCTATCCTCTATCCTATTCTATCCTCTATCCTATCCTATCCTCTATCCCATCCTATCCTCTATCCTATCCTCTATCCTATCCTCTATCCTATCCTATCCTGTATCCTATCCTATCCTGTATCCTATCCTATCCTCTATCCCATCCTATCCTCTATCCTATCCTATCCTCTATCCTATCCTATCCTCTATCCTATCCTCTATCCTATCCTCTATCCTATCCTATCCTGTATCCTATCCTATCCTCTATCCTATCCTATCCTCTATCCTATCCTATCCTCTATCCTATCCTCTCCTCTATCCTACCCTTTCCTCTATCCTATCCTATCCTCTATCCTATCCTATCCTCTATCCTATCCTATCCTCTATCCTATCCTATCCTCTATCCTATCCTATCCTCTATCCTAACCTATCCTCTATCCTATTCTATCCTCTATCCTATCCTATCCTCTATCCCATCCTATCCTCTATCCTATCCTCTATCCTATCCTATCCTCTATCCTATCCTCTATCCTATCCTCTATCCTATCCTATCCTGTATCCTATCCTATCCTCTATCCTATCCTATCCTCTATCCTATCCTATCCTCTATCCTATCCTCTATCCTATCCTATCCTCTATCCTATCCTATCCTCTATCCTATCCTATCCCCTTTCCTATCCTATCCTCTATCCTACCCTATCTTCTATCCTATTCTATCCTCTATCCTATCCTATCCTCTATCCTATCCTATCCTCTATCCTATCCTATCCTATCCTCTATCCTATCCTATCCTCTATCCTATCCTACCCTCTTTCCAATCCTATCCTCTATCCTATCCTATCCTCTATCCGATCATCTATCCTATCATATCCTCTATCCTATCCTATCCTCTATCTTATCCTATCCTCTATCCTATCCTCTATCGTATCCTCAATCCTATCCTCTATCATATCCAATCCTCTATCGTATACTCTATCCTATCCTATCCTCTATCCTATCCTATCCTCTATCCTATCCTTTCCTCAATCCTATTATATCCTCTATCCTATCCTATCCTCTATCCTATCCTATCCTCTATCCTATCCTATCCTCTATCCTATCCTATCCTCTATCCTATCCTCTATCCTATCCTATCCTGTATCCTATCCTATCCTCTATCCTATCCTATCCTCTATCCTATCCTATCCTCTATCCTATCCTCTATCCTATCCTATCCTCTATCGTATCCTATCCTCTATCCTATCCTATCCCCTTTCCTATCCTATCCTCTATCCTACCCTATCCTTTATCCTATTCTATCCTCTATCCTATCCTATCCTCTATCCCATCCTATCCTCTATCCTATCCTATCCTCTATCCTATCCTATCCTCTATCCTATCATCTATCCTATCCTATCCTGTATCCTATCCTATCCTCTATCCTATCCTATCCTCTATCCTATCCTATCCTCTGTCCTATCCTATCCTCTATCCTAACCTATCCTCTATCCTATTCTATCCTCTATCCTATCCTATCCTCTATCCCATCCTATCCTCTATCCTATCCTCTATCCTATCCTATCCTCTATCCTATCCTCTATCCTATCCTCTATCCTATCCTATCCTGTATCCTATCCTATCCTCTATCCTATCCTATCCTCTATCCTATCCTATCCTCTATCCTATCCTCTATCCTATCCTATCCTCTATCCTATCCTATCCTCTATCCTATCCTATCCCCTTTCCTACCCTATCCTCTATCCTACCCTATCTTCTATCCTATTCTATCCTCTATCCTATCCTATCCTCTATCCTATCCTATCCTCTATCCTATCCTATCCTATCCTCTATCCTATCCTATCCTCTATCCTATCCTACCCTCTTTCCAATCCTATCCTCTATCCTATCCTATCCTCTATCCGATCATCTATCCTATCATATCCTCTATCCTATCCTATCCTCTATCTTATCCTATCCTCTATCCTATCCTCTATCGTATCCTCAATCCTATCCTCTATCATATCCAATCCTCTATCGTATACTCTATCCTATCCTATCCTCTATCCTATCCTATCCTCTATCCTATCCTTTCCTCAATCCTATTATATCCTCTATCCTATCCTATCCTCTATCCTAACCTATCCTCTATCCTATTCTATCCTCTATCCTATCCTATCCTCTATCCCATCCTATCCTCTATCCTATCCTCTATCCTATCCTATCCTCTATCCTATCCTATCCTCTATCCTATCCTCTATCCTATCCTATCCTCTATCGTATCCTATCCTCTATCCTATCCTATCCCCTTTCTTATCCTATCCTCTATCCTACCCTATCCTTTATCCTATTCTATCCTCTATCCTATCCTATCCTCTATCCCATCCTATCCTCTATCCTATCCTATCCTCTACCCTATCCTATCCTCTATCCTATCATCTATCCTATCCTATATTGTATCCTATCCTATCCTCTATCCTATCCTATCCTCTATCCTATCCTATCCTCTGTCCTATCCTATCCTCTATCCTATCCTATCCTCTATCCTATCCTATCCTCTATCCTATCCTATCCTCTATCCTATCCTCTATCCTATCCTATCCTCTATCCTATCCTATCCCCTTTCCTATCCAATCCTCTATCCTATCCTATCCTCTATCCTATCCTATCCTCTATCCTATCCTCTATCCTATCCTCTATCCTATCCTCTATCCTATCCTATCCTCTATCCTATCCTCTATCCTATCCTATCCTCTATCCTATAATCTATCCTATCCTATCCTCTATCCTATCCTATCCTCTATCCTATCCTATCCTCTATCCTATCCTATCCTCTATCCTATTCTATCCTCTATCCTATCCTATCCTTTATCCTATCTTATCCTCTATCCTATCCTATCCTCTATCCTATACTATCCTCTACCTTATCCTATCGGCTATCCTATCCAATTACCTATCCTATCCTCTATTATATCCTTTCCTCTATCCTATCCTATCCTCTATCCGATCCTCTATCCTATCCAATCCTCTATCCTATCCTGTATCCTATCCTCTATCCTATCCTCTATCCTATCCTCTATCCTATCCTCTATCCTATCCTATCCTCAATCCTATCCTATCCTCTATTCTATCCTATCCTCTATCATATACTATCCTCTATCCTATCCTATCCTCTATCCTATCCTATCCTCTATCCGATCATCTATCCTATCATATCCTCTATCCTATCCTATCCTCTATCTTATTCTATCCTCTATCCTATCCTCTATCGTATCCTCAATCCTATCCTCTATCATATCCAACCCTCTATCGTATACTCTATCCTATCCTATCCTCTATCCTATCCTATCCTCTATCCTATCCTATCCTATCCCCTTTAATATCCTATCCTCTATCCTACCCTATCATCTATCCTATTCTATCCTCTATCCTATCCTATCCTCTATCCCATCCTATCCTCTATCCTATCCTATCCTCTATCCTATCCTATCCTCTATCCTATCCTCTATCCTATCCTATCCTGTATCCTATCCTATCCTCTATCCTATCCTATCCTCTATCCTATCCTATCCTCTATCCTATCCTATCCTCTATCCTATCCTATCCTCTATCCTATCCTATCCTCTATCCTATCATATCCTCTATCCTATCCTATCCTCTATCCTATCCTCTATCCTATCCTATCCTCTATCCTATCCTATCCCCTTTCCTATCCTATCCTCTATCCTATACTTTCCTCTATCCAATCCTATCCTCTATCCTATCCCATCCTCTATCCTTTCCTATCCTCTATCCTATCCTATCCTATCCTTTATCCTATCCTATCCTCTATCCTATCCTATCCTCTATCCTATCCTCTATCCTATCCTCTATCCTATCCTCAATCCTATCCTCTATCCTATCCTATCCTCTATCCTATCCTCTATCGTATCCTCAATCCTATCCTCTATCATATACTATCCTCTATCCTATCCTATCCTCTATCCTATCCTATCCTCTATCCTATTCTATCCTCTATCCTATCCTATCCTCTATCCTATCCTATCTTCTATCCGATCCTCTATCCTATCCTATCCTCTATCCTATCCTATCCTCTATCCTATTCTATCCTCTATCCTATCCTATCCTCTATCCTATCCTATCCTCTATCCTATCCTATCCTATCCTCTATCCTATCCTATCCTCTATCCTATCCTACCCTCTTTCCAATCCTATCCTCTATCCTATCCTATCCTCTATCCGATCATCTATCCTATCATATCCTCTATCCTATCCTATCCTCTATCTTATCCTATCCTCTATCCTATCCTCTATCGTATCCTCAATCCTATCCTCTAACATATCCAATCCTCTATCGTATACTCTATCCTATCCTATCCTCTATCCTATCCTATCCTCTATCCTATCCTTTCCTCAATCCTATTATATCCTCTATCCTATCCTATCCTCTATCCTATCCTATCCTATCCTCTATCCTATCCTATCCTCTATCCTATCCTATCCACTATCCTATCCTATCCTCTATCCTATCCTATCCTCTATCCTATCCTATCCTCTATCCCATCCTATCCTCTATCCTATCCTCTATCCTATCCTATCCTCTATCCTATCCTCTATCGTATCCTCAATCCTATCCTCTATCATATACTATCCTCTATCCTATCCTATCCTCTATCCTATCCTATCCTCTATCCTATTCTATCCTCTATCCTATCCTATCCTCTATCCTATCCTATCTTCTATCCGATCCTCTATCCTATCCTATCCTCTATCCTATCCTATCCTCTATCCTATTCTATCCTCTATCCTATCCTATCCTCTATCCTATCCTATCCTCTATCCTATCCTATCCTATCCTCTATCCTATCCTATCCTCTATCCTATCCTACCCTCTTTCCAATCCTATCCTCTATCCTATCCTATCCTCTATCCGATCATCTATCCTATCATATCCTCTATCCTATCCTATCCTCTATCTTATCCTATCCTCTATCCTATCCTCTATCGTATCCTCAATCCTATCCTCTATCATATCCAATCCTCTATCCTATCCTCTATCCTATCCTATCCTCTATCCTATTCTATCCTCTATCCTATCCTATCCTCTATCCTATCCTATCCTCTATCCTATCCTATCCTATCCTCTATCCTATCCTATCCTCTATCCTATCCTATCCTCTATCCTATCCTATCCTCTATCCTAACCTATCCTCTATCCTATCCTATCCTCTATCCTATCCTATCCTCTATCCTATCCTATCCTCTATCTTATCCTATCCTCTATCCTATCCTCTATCGTATCCTCAATCCTATCCTCTATCATATCCAATCCTCTATCGTATACTCTATCCTATCCTATCCTCTATCCTATCCTATCCTCTATCCTATCCTATCCTCTATCCTATCCTTTCCTCAATCCTATTATATCCTCTATCCTATCCTATCCTCTATCCCATCCTATCCTATCCTCTATCCTATCCTATCCTCTATCCTAACCTATCCTCTATCCTATTCTATCCTCTATCCTATCCTATCCTCTATCCCATCCTATCCTCTATCCTATCCTCTATCCTATCCTATCCTCTATCCTATCCTCTATCCTATCCTATCCTGTATCCTATCCTATCCTCTATCCTATCCTATCCTCTATCCTATCCTATCCTCTATCCTATCCTCTATCCTATCCTATCCTCTATCCTATCCTATCCTCTATCCTATCCTATCCCCTTTCCTATCCTATCCTCTATCCTACCCTATCCTCTATCCTATTCTATCCTCTATCCTATCCTATCCTCTATCCCATCCTATCCTCTATCCTATCCTATCCTCTATCCTATCCTATCCTCTATCCTATCCTCTATCCTATCCTATCCTGTATCCTATCCTATCCTCTATCCTATCCTATCCTCTATCCTATTCTATCCTCTATCCTATCCTATCCTCTATCCTATCCTATCCTCTATCCTATCCTATCCTATCCTCTATCCTATCCTATCCTCTATCCTATCCTTTCCTCAATCCTATTATATCCTCTATCCTATCCTATCCTCTATCCCATCCTATCCTATCCTCTATCCTATCCTATCCTCTATCCTATCCTATTTTTTTTTTTTTTTTTTTTCCGAGGAGGTAATCTCGTTACGGATACCCGAACCCCCCCGGGGGGGGTGGTCCGGGTTATGTGGGACTCCTCGGCTGGTTGGTGCAACGCCGAGTATACCCACTAACTCCTCCCCGTCCGTCCCTAGACTCCTGGGGGCACCCGTGCTCTGCGCGCGCATGTCAATCCGGTGTGCCCCCGCCTTAGTATACCACCCAGGGGGGGACGCGGCCCCCTCCCGTACCTACTCTATCCGAAGGCACCACGCAACGGACGACGTGGCGCCTTCCCCCCTGTTAGGCCGCCCGATGAGCATCCGAGCCCCCGCTCGAGATGCCCGGCGGCCTCCGGGGACGCCGTTGGTGACCGAGTGTAAGGGGATATCCGATCCCCCGCCTCGAGATCATCAAGGGCGTCCCCGCTCGCGTCAGAGGCGTCGCAACGGGGGTACGCCCCCGGGGCGTACCCTGCGCCGCCTCCCACCCCTTCGGCCGGGATCGTGATTACGCTCCCGATCCCGTTCCGCAGCCTCCTTCCGCAGCATAACCCGCTCGCAGAAGGAAGCGAACCCCCTCCACGCCTCCTCGCCACCGGCTGCCGCAGCGACGACAGCCGGGAGCGAGAGGTCGTGGCCCACCGCGCGCCGCAGGGCACGGCGCTCTCCCCCCCATGCCGGACACTCCTCCAGAGTGTGTTGCGCCGTGTCCCGCGGATCCTCTATCCTATCCTATCCTCTATCCTAACCTATCCTCTATCCTATTCTATCCTCTATCCTATCCTATCCTCTATCCCATCCTATCCTCTATCCTATCCTCTATCCTATCCTATGCTCTATCCTATCCTCTATCCTATCGTATCCTGTATCCTATCCTATCCTCTAACCTATCCTATCCTCTATCCTATCCTATCCTCTATCCTATCCTCTATCCTATCCTCTATCCTATCCTATCCTCTATCCTATCCTATCCTCTATCCTATCCTATCCCCTTTCCTATCCTATCCTCTATCCAACCCTATCCTCTATCCTATTCTATCCTCTATCCTATCCTATCCTCTATCCCATCCTATCCTCTATCCTATCCTATCCTCTATCCTATCCTATCCTCTATCCTATCATCTATCCTATCCTATCCTGTATCCTATCCTATCCTCTATCCTATCCTATCCTCTATCCTATCCTATCCTCTATCCTATCCTATCCTCTATCCTATCCTATCCTCTATCCTATCCTATCCTCTATCCTATCCTATCCTCTATCCTATCCTATCCTATCCTCTATCCTATCCTATCCTCTATCCTATCCTCCATCCTATCCTATCCTCTATCCTATCCTCTATCCTATCCTATCCTCTATCCTATCCTCTATCCTATCCTCTATCCTATCCTATCCTCTATCCTATCCTATCCTCTATCCTATTCTATCCTCTATCCTATCCTATCCTCTATCCTATCCTATCCTCTATCCTATCCTATCCTATCCTCTATCCTATCCTATCCTCTATCCTATCCTACCCTCTTTCCAATCCTATCCTCTATCCTATCCTATCCTCTATCCTATCCTCTATCCTATCCTATCCTGTATCCTATCCTATCCTCTATCCTATCCTATCCTCTATCCTATCCTATCCTCTATCCTATCCTCTATCCTATCCTATCCTGTATCCTATCCTCTATCCTATCCTATCCTCTATCCTATCCTATCCTCTATCCTATCCTATCCTCTATCCTATCCTATCCTCTATCCTATCCTATCCTCTATCCTATCATATCCTCTATCCTATCCTATCCTCTATCCTATCCTCTATCCTATCCTATCCTCTATCCTATCCTATCCCCTTTCCTATCCTATCCTCTATCCTATACTTTCCTCTATCCAATCCTATCCTCTATCCTATCCCATCCTCTATCCTTTCCTATCCTCTATCCTATCCTATCCTATCCTTTATCCTATCCTATCCTCTATCCTATCCTATCCTCTATCCTATCCTCTATCCTATCCTCTATCCTATCCTCAATCCTATCCTCTATCCTATCCTATCCTCTATCCTATCCTCTATCGTATCCTCAATCCTATCCTCTATCATATACTATCCTCTATCCTATCCTATCCTCTATCCTATCCTATCCTCTATCCTATTCTATCCTCTATCCTATCCTATCCTCTATCCTATCCTATCTTCTATCCGATCCTCTATCCTATCCTATCCTCTATCCTATCCTATCCTCTATCCTATTCTATCCTCTATCCTATCCTATCCTCTATCCTATCCTATCCTCTATCGTATCCTATCCTATCCTCTATCCTATCCTATCCTCTATCCTATCCTACCCTCTTTCCAATCCTATCCTCTATCCTATCCTATCCTCTATCCGATCATCTATCCTATCATATCCTCTATCCTATCCTATCCTCTATCTTATCCTATCCTCTATCCTATCCTCTATCGTATCCTCAATCCTATCCTCTAACATATCCAATCCTCTATCGTATACTCTATCCTATCCTATCCTCTATCCTATCCTATCCTCTATCCTATCCTTTCCTCAATCCTATTATATCCTCTATCCTATCCTATCCTCTATCCTATCCTATCCTATCCTCTATCCTATCCTATCCTCTATCCTATCCTATCCACTATCCTATCCTATCCTCTATCCTATCCTATCCTCTATCCTATCCTATCCTCTATCCCATCCTATCCTCTATCCTATCCTCTATCCTATCCTATCCTCTATCCTATCCTCTATCGTATCCTCAATCCTATCCTCTATCATATACTATCCTCTATCCTATCCTATCCTCTATCCTATCCTATCCTCTATCCTATTCTATCCTCTATCCTATCCTATCCTCTATCCTATCCTATCTTCTATCCGATCCTCTATCCTATCCTATCCTCTATCCTATCCTATCCTCTATCCTATTCTATCCTCTATCCTATCCTATCCTCTATCCTATCCTATCCTCTATCCTATCCTATCCTATCCTCTATCCTATCCTATCCTCTATCCTATCCTACCCTCTTTCCAATCCTATCCTCTATCCTATCCTATCCTCTATCCGATCATCTATCCTATCATATCCTCTATCCTATCCTATCCTCTATCTTATCCTATCCTCTATCCTATCCTCTATCGTATCCTCAATCCTATCCTCTATCATATCCAATCCTCTATCCTATCCTCTATCCTATCCTATCCTCTATCCTATTCTATCCTCTATCCTATCCTATCCTCTATCCTATCCTATCCTCTATCCTATCCTATCCTATCCTCTATCCTATCCTATCCTCTATCCTATCCTATCCTCTATCCTATCCTATCCTCTATCCTAACCTATCCTCTATCCTATCCTATCCTCTATCCTATCCTATCCTCTATCCTATCCTATCCTCTATCTTATCCTATCCTCTATCCTATCCTCTATCGTATCCTCAATCCTATCCTCTATCATATCCAATCCTCTATCGTATACTCTATCCTATCCTATCCTCTATCCTATCCTATCCTCTATCCTATCCTATCCTCTATCCTATCCTTTCCTCAATCCTATTATATCCTCTATCCTATCCTATCCTCTATCCCATCCTATCCTATCCTCTATCCTATCCTATCCTCTATCCTAACCTATCCTCTATCCTATTCTATCCTCTATCCTATCCTATCCTCTATCCCATCCTATCCTCTATCCTATCCTCTATCCTATCCTATCCTCTATCCTATCCTCTATCCTATCCTATCCTGTATCCTATCCTATCCTCTATCCTATCCTATCCTCTATCCTATCCTATCCTCTATCCTATCCTCTATCCTATCCTATCCTCTATCCTATCCTATCCTCTATCCTATCCTATCCCCTTTCCTATCCTATCCTCTATCCTACCCTATCCTCTATCCTATTCTATCCTCTATCCTATCCTATCCTCTATCCCATCCTATCCTCTATCCTATCCTATCCTCTATCCTATCCTATCCTCTATCCTATCCTATCCTCTATCCTATCCTATCCTCTAACCTATCCTATCCTCTATCCTATCCTATCCTCTATCCTATCCTCTATCCTATCCTATCCTCTATCCTATCCTATCCTCTATCCTATCCTATCCCCTTTCCTATCCTATCCTCTATCCTACCCTATCCTCTATCCTATTCTATCCTCTATCCTATCCTATCCTCTATCCCATCCTATCCTCTATCCTATCCTATCCTCTATCCTATCCTATCCTCTATCCTATCATCTATCCTATCCTATCCTGTATCCTATCCTATCCTCTATCCTATCCTATCCTCTATCCTATCCTATCCTCTATCCTATCCTATCCTCTATCCTATCCTATCCTCTATCCTATCCTATCCTCTATCCTATCCTATCCTCTATCCTATCCTATCCTATCCTCTATCCTATCCTATCCTCTATCCTATCCTCCATCCTATCCTATCCTCTATCCTATCCTCTATCCTATCCTATCCTCTATCCTATCCTCTATCCTATCCTCTATCCTATCCTATCCTCTATCCTATCCTATCCTCTATCCTATTCTATCCTCTATCCTATCCTATCCTCTATCCTATCCTATCCTCTATCCTATCCTATCCTATCCTCTATCCTATCCTATCCTCTATCCTATCCTACCCTCTTTCCAATCCTATCCTCTATCCTATCCTATCCTCTATCCTATCCTCTATCCTATCCTATCCTGTATCCTATCCTATCCTCTATCCTATCCTATCCTCTATCCTATCCTATCCTCTATCCTATCCTCTATCCTATCCTATCCTGTATCCTATCCTCTATCCTATCCTATCCTCTATCCTATCCTATCCTCTATCCTATCCTATCCTCTATCCTATCCTATCCTCTATCCTATCCTATCCTCTATCCTATCCTATCCTCTATCCTATCATATCCTCTATCCTATCCTATCCTCTATCCTATCCTCTATCCTATCCTATCCTCTATCCTATCCTATCCCCTTTCCTATCCTATCCTCTATCCTATACTTTCCTCTATCCAATCCTATCCTCTATCCTATCCCATCCTCTATCCTTTCCTATCCTCTATCCTATCCTATCCTATCCTTTATCCTATCCTATCCTCTATCCTATCCTATCCTCTATCCTATCCTCTATCCTATCCTCTATCCTATCCTCAATCCTATCCTCTATCCTATCCTATCCTCTATCCTATCCTCTATCGTATCCTCAATCCTATCCTCTATCATATACTATCCTCTATCCTATCCTATCCTCTATCCTATCCTATCCTCTATCCTATTCTATCCTCTATCCTATCCTATCCTCAATCCTATCCTATCTTCTATCCGATCCTCTATCCTATCCTATCCTCTATCCTATCCTATCCTCTATCCTATTCTATCCTCTATCCTATCCTATCCTCTATCCTATCCTATCCTCTATCCTATCCTATCCTATCCTCTATCCTATCCTATCCTCTATCCTATCCTACCCTCTTTCCAATCCTATCCTCTATCCTATCCTATCCTCTATCCGATCATCTATCCTATCATATCCTCTATCCTATCCTATCCTCTATCTTATCCTATCCTCTATCCTATCCTCTATCGTATCCTCAATCCTATCCTCTAACATATCCAATCCTCTATCGTATACTCTATCCTATCCTATCCTCTATCCTATCCTATCCTCTATCCTATCCTTTCCTCAATCCTATTATATCCTCTATCCTATCCTATCCTCTATCCTATCCTATCCTATCCTCTATCCTATCCTATCCTCTATCCTATCCTATCCACTATCCTATCCTATCCTCTATCCTATCCTATCCTCTATCCTATCCTATCCTCTATCCCATCCTATCCTCTATCCTATCCTCTATCCTATCCTATCCTCTATCCTATCCTCTATCGTATCCTCAATCCTATCCTCTATCATATACTATCCTCTATCCTATCCTATCCTCTATCCTATCCTATCCTCTATCCTATTCTATCCTCTATCCTATCCTATCCTCTATCCTATCCTATCTTCTATCCGATCCTCTATCCTATCCTATCCTCTATCCTATCCTATCCTCTATCCTATTCTATCCTCTATCCTATCCTATCCTCTATCCTATCCTATCCTCTATCCTATCCTATCCTATCCTCTATCCTATCCTATCCTCTATCCTATCCTACCCTCTTTCCAATCCTATCCTCTATCCTATCCTATCCTCTATCCGATCATCTATCCTATCATATCCTCTATCCTATCCTATCCTCTATCTTATCCTATCCTCTATCCTATCCTCTATCGTATCCTCAATCCTATCCTCTATCATATCCAATCCTCTATCCTATCCTCTATCCTATCCTATCCTCTATCCTATTCTATCCTCTATCCTATCCTATCCTCTATCCTATCCTATCCTCTATCCTATCCTATCCTATCCTCTATCCTATCCTATCCTCTATCCTATCCTATCCTCTATCCTATCCTATCCTCTATCCTAACCTATCCTCTATCCTATCCTATCCTCTATCCTATCCTATCCTCTATCCTATCCTATCCTCTATCTTATCCTATCCTCTATCCTATCCTCTATCGTATCCTCAATCCTATCCTCTATCATATCCAATCCTCTATCGTATACTCTATCCTATCCTATCCTCTATCCTATCCTATCCTCTATCCTATCCTATCCTCTATCCTATCCTTTCCTCAATCCTATTATATCCTCTATCCTATCCTATCCTCTATCCCATCCTATCCTATCCTCTATCCTATCCTATCATCTATCCTAACCTATCCTCTATCCTATTCTATCCTCTATCCTATCCTATCCTCTATCCCATCCTATCCTCTATCCTATCCTCTATCCTATCCTATCCTCTATCCTATCCTCTATCCTATCCTATCCTGTATCCTATCCTATCCTCTATCCTATCCTATCCTCTATCCTATCCTATCCTCTATCCTATCCTCTATCCTATCCTATCCTCTATCCTATCCTATCCTCTATCCTATCCTATCCCCTTTCCTATCCTATCCTCTATCCTACCCTATCCTCTATCCTATTCTATCCTCTATCCTATCCTATCCTCTATCCCATCCTATCCTCTATCCTATCCTATCCTCTATCCTATCCTATCCTCTATCCTATCCTCTATCCTATCCTATCCTGTATCCTATCCTATCCTCTATCCTATCCTATCCTCTATCCTATTCTATCCTCTATCCTATCCTATCCTCTATCCTATCCTATCCTCTATCCTATCCTATCCTATCCTCTATCCTATCCTATCCTCTATCCTATCCTTTCCTCAATCCTATTATATCCTCTATCCTATCCTATCCTCTATCCCATCCTATCCTATCCTCTATCCTATCCTATCCTCTATCCTATCCTATCCTCTATCCTAACCTATCCTCTATCCTATTCTATCCTCTATCCTATCCTATCCTCTATCCCATCCTATCCTCTATCCTATCCTCTATCCTATCCTATGCTCTATCCTATCCTCTATCCTATCGTATCCTGTATCCTATCCTATCCTCTAACCTATCCTATCCTCTATCCTATCCTATCCTCTATCCTATCCTATCCTCTATCCTATCCTATCCTCTATCCTATCCTATCCCCTTTCCTATCCTATCCTCTATCCAACCCTATCCTCTATCCTATTCTATCCTCTATCCTATCCTATCCTCTATCCCATCCTATCCTCTATCCTATCCTATCCTCTATCCTATCCTATCCTCTATCCTATCATCTATCCTATCCTATCCTGTATCCTATCCTATCCTCTATCCTATCCTATCCTCTATCCTATCCTATCCTCTATCCTATCCTATCCTCTATCCTATCCTATCCTCTATCCTATCCTATCCTCTATCCTATCCTATCCTCTATCCTATCCTCTATCCTATCCTATCCACTATCCTATCCTATCCTCTATCCTATCCTATCCTCTATCCTAACCTATCCTCTATCCTATTCTATCCTCTATCCTATCCTATCCTCTATCCCATCCTATCCTCTATCCTAGCCTCTATCCTATCCTATCCTCTATCCTATCCTCTATCCTATCCTATCCTCTATCCTATCCTATCCTCTATCCTATCCTATCCTCTAACCTATCCTATCCTCTATCCTATCCTATCCTCTATCCTATCCTCTATCCTATCCTATCCTCTATCCTATCCTATCCTCTATCCTATCCTATCCCCTTTCCTATCCTATCCTCTATCCTACCCTATCCTCTATCCTATTCTATCCTCTATCCTATCCTATCCTCTATCCCATCCTATCCTCTATCCTATCCTATCCTCTATCCTATCCTATCCTCTATCCTATCATCTATCCTATCCTATCCTGTATCCTATCCTATCCTCTATCCTATCCTATCCTCTATCCTATCCTATCCTCTATCCTATCCTATCCTCTATCCTATCCTATCCTCTATCCTATCCTATCCTCTATCCTATCCTATCCTCTATCCTATCCTATCCTCTATCCTATCCTATCCTATCCTCTATCCTATCCTATCCTCTATCCTATCCTCCATCCTATCCTATCCTCTATCCTATCCTCTATCCTATCCTATCCTGTATCCTATCCTATCCCCTTTCCTATCCTATCCTCTATCCTATCCTATCCTCTATCCTATCCTCTATCCTATCCTCTATCCTATCCTATCCTCTATCCTATCCTATCCTCTATCCTATTCTATCCTCTATCCTATCCTATCCTCTATCCTATCCTATCCTCTATCCTATCCTATCCTATCCTCTATCCTATCCTATCCTCTATCCTATCCTACCCTCTTTCCAATCCTATCCTCTATCCTATCCTATCCTCTATCCGATCATCTATCCTATCATATCCTCTATCCTATCCTATCCTCTATCTTATCCTATCCTCTATCCTATCCTCTATCGTATCCTCAATCCTATCCTCTATCATATCCAATCCTCTATCGTATACTCTATCCTATCCTATCCTCTATCCTATCCTATCCTCTATCCTATCCTATCCTCTATCCTATCCTTTCCTCAATCCCATTATATCCTCTATCCTATCCTATCCTCTATCCCATCCTATCCTATCCTCTATCCTATCCTATCCTCTATCCTAACCTATCCTCTATCCTATTCTATCCTCTATCCTATCCTATCCTCTATCCCATCCTATCCTCTATCCTATCCTCTATCCTATCCTATCCTCTATCCTATCCTCTATCCTATCCTATCCTGTATCCTATCCTATCCTCTATCCTATCCTATCCTCTATCCTATCCTATCCTCTATCCTATCCTCTATCCTATCCTATCCTCTATCCTATCCTATCCTCTATCCTATCCTATCCCCTTTCCTATCCTATCCTCTATCCTACCCTATCCTCTATCCTATTCTATCCTCTATCCTATCCTATCCTCTATCCCATCCTATCCTCTATCCTATCCTATCCTCTATCCTATCCTATCCTCTATCCTATCCTCTATCCTATCCTATCCTGTATCCTATCCTATCCTCTATCCTATCCTATCCTCTATCCTATTCTATCCTCTATCCTATCCTATCCTCTATCCTATCCTATCCTCTATCCTATCCTATCCTATCCTCTATCCTATCCTATCCTCTATCCTATCCTTTCCTCAATCCTATTATATCCTCTATCCTATCCTATCCTCTATCCCATCCTATCCTATCCTCTATCCTATCCTATCCTCTATCCTATCCTATCCTCTATCCTAACCTATCCTCTATCCTATTCTATCCTCTATCCTATCCTATCCTCTATCCCATCCTATCCTCTATCCTATCCTCTATCCTATCCTATCCTCTATCCTATCCTCTATCCTATCCTATCCTGTATCCTATCCTATCCTCTAACCTATCCTATCCTCTATCCTATCCTATCCTCTATCCTATCCTCTATCCTATCCTATCCTCTATCCTATCCTATCCTCTATCCTATCCTATCCCCTTTCCTATCCTATCCTCTATCCAACCCTATCCTCTATCCTATTCTATCCTCTATCCTATCCTATCCTCTATCCCATCCTATCCTCTATCCTATCCTATCCTCTATCCTATCCTATCCTCTATCCTATCATCTATCCTATCCTATCCTGTATCCTATCCTATCCTCTATCCTATCCTATCCTCTATCCTATCCTATCCTCTATCCTATCCTATCCTCTATCCTATCCTATCCTCTATCCTATCCTATCCTCTATCCTATCCTATCCTCTATCCTATCCTATCCTCTATCCTATCCTATCCTCTATCCTATCCTATCCTCTATCCTATCCTATCCTCTATCCTATCCTATCCTCTATCCTATCCTATCCTCTATCCTATCCTATCCTCTATCCTATCCTCTATCCTATCCTATCCTGTATCCTATCCTATCCTCTATCCTATCCTATCCTCTATCCTATCATCTATCCTATCCTATCCTGTATCCTATCCTATCCTCTATCCTATCCTATCCTCTATCCTATCCTATCCTCTATCCTATCCTATCCTCTATCCTACCCTATCCTCTATCCTATTCTATCCTCTATCCTATCCTATCCTCTATCCCATCCTATCCTCTATCCTATCCTATCCTCTATCCTATCCTATCCTCTATCCTATCATCTATCCTATCCTATCCTGTATCCTATCCTATCCTCTATCCTATCCTATCCTCTATCCTATCCTATCCTCTATCCTATCCTATCCTCTATCCTATCCTATCCTCTATCCTATCCTATCCTCTATCCTATCCTATCCTCTATCCTATCCTATCCTCTATCCTATCCTATCTTCTATCCGATCCTCTATCCTATCCTATCCTATCCTCTATCCTATTCTATCCTCTATCCTATCCTATCCTCTATCCTATCCTATCCTATCCTCTATCCTATTCTATCCTCTATCCTATCCTATCCTCTATCCTATCCTATCCTCTATCCTATCCTATCCTCTATCCTATCCTATCCTCTATCCTATCCTCTATCCTATCCTATCCTCTATCCTATAATCTATCCTATCCTATCCTCTATCCTATTCTATCCTCTATCCTATCCTATCCTCTATCCTATCCTATCCTCTATCCTATCCTATCCTATCCTCTATCCTATCCTATCCTCTATCCTATCCTACCCTCTTTCCAATCCTATCCTCTATCCTATCCTATCCTCTATCCGATCATCTATCCTATCATATCCTCTATCCTATCCTATCCTCTATCTTATCCTATCCTCTATCCTATCCTCTATCGTATCCTCAATCCTATCCTCTATCATATCCAATCCTCTATCGTATACTCTATCCTATCCTATCCTCTATCCTATCCTATCCTCTATCCTATCCTATCCTCTATCCTATCCTTTCCTGAATCCTATTATATCCTCTATCCTATCCTATCCTCTATCCCATCCTATCCTATCCTCTATCCTATCCTATCCTCTATCCTATCCTATCTTCTATCCTAACCTATCCTCTATCCTATTCTATCCTCTATCCTATCCTATCCTCTATCCCATCCTATCCTCTATCCTATCCTATCCTCTATCCTATCCTCTATCCTATCCTATCCTGTATCCTATCCTATCCTCTATCCTATCCTATCCTCTATCCTATCCTATCCTCTATCCTATCCTCTATCCTATCCTATCCTCTATCCTATCCTATCCTCTATCCTATCCTATCCCCTTTCCTATCCTATCCTCTATCCTACCCTATCCTCTATCCTATTCTATCCTCTATCCTATCCTATCCTCTATCCCATCCTATCCTCTATCCTATCCTATCCTCTATCCTATCCTATCCTCTATCCTATCCTCTATCCTATCCTATCCTGTATCCTATCCTATCCTCTATCCTATCCTATCCTCTATCCTATCCTATCCTCTATCCTATCCTATCCTCTATCCTATCCTATCCTCTATCCTATCCTATCCTCTATCCTATTATATCCTCTATCCTATCCTATCCTCTACCTTATTCTATACTCTATCCTATCCATTTACCTATCCAATCCTCTATCCTATCCTATCCTCTATCCTATCCTATCCTCTATCCTATCCTATCCTCTATCCTATCCTCTATCCTATCCTATCCTCTATCCTATCCTATCCTCTATCCTATCCTATCCTCTATCCTATCCTATCCTCTATCCTATCCTATCCTCTATCCTATCCTATCCTCTATCCTATCCTATCCTTTATCCTATCCTATCCTCTATCCTATCCTATCCTCTATCCTATACTATCCTCTACCTTATCCTATCCGCTATCCTATGCAATTACCTATCCTATCCTCTATTATATCCTTTCCTCTATCCTATCCTATCCAACTATCCGATAATCTATCCTATCCAATCCTCTATCCTATCCTCTATCCTATCCTCTATCCTATCCTCTATCCTATCCTCTATCCTATCCTATCCTCAATCCTATCCTATCCTCTATTCTATCCTATCCTCTATCCTATCCTATCCTCAATCCTATCCTATCCTCTATTCTATCCTATCCTCTATCATATACTATCCTCTATCCTATCCTATCCTCTATCCTATCCTATCTTCTATCCGATCCTCTATCCTATCCTATTCTCTATCCTATCCTATCCTCTATCCTATCCTCCATCCTATCCTCTATCCTATCCTCTATCCTATCCTATCCTCAATCCTATCCTATCCTCTATTCTATCCTATCCTCTATCCTATCCTATCCTCAATCCTATCCTATCCTCTATTCTATCCTATCCTCTATCATATACTATCCTCTATCCTATCCTATCCTCTATCCTATCCTATCTTCTATCCGATCCTCTATCCTATCCTATTCTCTATCCTATTCTATCCTCTATCCTATCCTATCCTCTATCCTATCCTATCCTCTATCAGATCCTCTAACCTATCCTATCATCTATACTATCCTCTATCGTATCCTATCCTATCCTCTATCCTATCCTATCCTCTATCCTATCCTATCCTCTATCCTATCCTCTCCTCTATCCTATCCTACCCTCTTTCCTATCCTATCCTCTATCCTATCCTATCCTCTATCCGATCCTATCCTCTATCCGATCCTCTATCCTATCCTATCCCCTATCCTATCCTATCCTCTATCCTATCCTCTATCCTATCCTTGATCCTATCCTATCCTCTATCCTATCCTCTATAATATCTTTTACTCTATCATATCCTATCCTCTATCCTATAATATCATCTATCCTATTCTATCCTCTATCCTATCCTCTATCATATCCAATCCTCTATCCTATCCTATCCTCTATCCTATCCTATCCTATCCTCAATCCTATCCTATCCTCTATCCCATCCTATCCTCTATCCTATCCTATCCTCTATCCTATACTATCCTCTATCCTATCCTCTATCCTATCCTCTATCCTATCCTATCCTCTATCCTATCCTATCCTCTATCCTATCTTATCCTCTATCCTATCCTATCCTCTATCCTATCCTATCCTATATCCTATATCCTATCCTATCCTCTATCCTATCCTATCCTCTATCCTATCCTATCCTCTATCCTATCCTATCCTCTATCCTATCCTATCCTCTATCCTATCCTTTCCTTAATCCTATTATATCCTCTATCCTATCCTATCCTCTACCCTATCCTATCCTCTATCCTATCCTATCCTTTATCCTATCATATCCTCTATCCTATCAAATCCTCTATCCTATCCTATCCTCTATCCTATTATATCCTCTATCCTATCCTATCCTCTACCTTATCCTATACTCTATCCTATCCAATTACCTATCCTATCCTCTATCCTATCCTATCCTCTATCCTATCCTATCCTGTATCCTATCCTAAGCTCTATCCTATACTATCCTCTATCCTATCCTATCCTCCATCCTATCCTCTATCCTATCCTATCATCTATGCTATCCTACCCTCTATCCTATCCTATCCTCTATCCTATCCTATCCTCTATCCTATAATATCCTATATCCTATCCTATTCTCTATCCTATATCCTATGCTATTCTCTATCCTATATCCTATCCTATTCTCTATCCAATCCTAAACTCTATACTATCCTATCCTCTCACATATCCTATCATGAATACTTTCCTACGCTCTATCCTATCTTATCCTCTATCCTATCCTATCCTCCATCCTCTATCCTATACTGTATGATATCCTATCCTCTATCCTATCCTATCCTCTATCCTGTCCTATCCTCTATCCTATCCTATCCTATATCCTATCCTATTCTCTATCCTATATCCTATCCTATTCTCTATCCTATATCCTATCCTATTCTGTATCCTATCATATACTCTATACTATAATATCCTCTCACACATCTTGTCATCAATACTTTCCTACACTCTATCCTATCTTATCCTCTATCCTATCCTATTCTCTATCCTATCCTATCCTCTATCCTATCCTATCCTCTACCCTCTATCCTATCCTATCCTCTATCCTATCCTATCCTCTATCCTATCCTATCCTCTATCCTATCCTCTATCCTATCCTCTATCCTATCCTCTATCCAATCCTATCCTCTATCCAATCCTATCCTCTATCCTATCCTATCCTCTATCAGATCCTCTAACCTATCCTATCATCTATACTATCCTCTATCGTATCCTATCCTATCCTCTATCCTATCCTATCCTCTATCCTATCCTATCCTCTATCCTATCCTATCCTCTATCCTATCCTATCCTCTATCCTATCCTATCCTCTATCCTATCCTATCCTCTATGCGATCCTCTATCCTATCCTATCCCCTATCCTATCCTATCCTCTATCCTATCCTCTATCCTATCCTCGATCCTATCCTATCCTCTATCCTATCCTCTATAATATCGTTTACTCTATCATATCCTATCCTCTATCCTATAATATCATCTATCCTATTTTATCCTCTATCCTATCCTCTATCATATCCAATCCTCTATCCTATCCTATCCTCTATCCTATCCTATCCTCTATCCTATCCTATCCTCTATCCTATCCTATCCTCTATCCTATCCTATCCTATCCTCTATCCCATCCTATCCTCTATCAGATCCTCTAACCTATCCTATCATCTATACTATCCTCTATCGTATCCTCTCCTATCCTCTATCCTATCCTATCCTCTATCCTATCCTATCCTCTACCCTTTCCTCTATCCTATCCTATCCTCTATCCTATCCTATCCTCTATCCTATCCTATCCTCTATCCTATCCTGTCCTCCATCCTATCCTATCCTCTATCATATCCTATCATGCATCGCATCCTCTATCGTCTATCCCATCCTATCCTCTATCCTATCCTATCCTCTATCCTATCCTCTATCCTATCCTCTATCCTATCCTATCCTCTATCCTATCCTATCCTCTATCCTATCTTATCCTCTATCCTATCCTATCCTCTATCCTATCCTATCCTATATCCTATATCCTATCCTATCCTCTATCCTATCCTATCCTCTATCCTATCCTATCCTCTATCCTATCCTATCCTCTATCCTATCCTATCCTCTATCCTATCCTTTCCTCAATCCTATTATATCCTCTATACTATCCTATCCTCTACCCTATCCTATCCTCTATCCTATCCTATCCTTTATCCTATCATATCCTCTATCCTATCCTATCCTCTATCCTATCCTATCCTCTATCCTATCCTAAGCTCTATCCTATACTATCCTCTATCCTATCCTATCCTCCATCCTATCCTCTATCCTATCCTATCATCTATGCTATCCTACCCTCTATCCTATCCTATCCTCAATCCTATCCTATCCTCGATCCTATAATATCCTATATCCTATCCTATTCTCTATCCTATATCCTATGCTATTCTCTATCCTATATCCTATCCTATTCTCTATCCAATCCTAAACTCTATACTATCCTATCCTCTCACATATCCTATCATGAATACTTTCCTACGCTCTATCCTATCTTATCCTCTATCCTATCCTATCCTCCATCCTCTATCCTATACTGTATGATATCCTATCCTCTATCCTATCCTATCTTCTATCCTGTCCTATCCTCTATCCTATCCTATCCTATATCCTATCCTATTCTCTATCCTATATCCTATCCTATTCTCTATCCTATATCCTATCCTATTCTGTATCCTATCATATACTCTATACTATAATATCCTCTCACACATCCTATCATCAATACTTTCCTACACACTATCCTATCTTATCCTCTATCCTATCCTATTCTCTATCCTATCCTATCCTCTATCCTATCCTATCCTCTACCCTCTATCCTATCCTATCCTCTATCCTATCCTATCCTCTATCCTATCCTATCCTCTATCCTATCCTCTATCCTATCCTCTATCCTATCCTCTATCCAATCCTATCCTCTATCCAATCCTATCCTCTATCCTATCCTATCCTCTATCAGATCCTCTAACCTATCCTATCATCTATACTATCCTCTATCGTATCCTATCCTATCCTCTATCCTATCCTATCCTCTATCCTATCCTATCCTCTATCCTATCCTATCCTCTATCCTATCCTATCCTCTATCCGATCCTCTATCCTATCCTATCCCCTATCCTATCCTATCCTCTATCCTATCCTCTATCCTATCCTCGATCCTATCCTATCCTCTATCCTATCCTCTATAATATCGTTTACTCTATCATATCCTATCCTCTATCCTATAATATCATCTATCCTATTTTATCCTCTATCCTATCCTCTATCATATCCAATCCTCTATCCTATCCTATCCTTTATCCTATCATATCCTCTATCCTATCCTATCCTCTATCCTATCCTATCCTCTATCCTATCCTAAGCTCTATCCTATACTATCCTCTATCCTATCCTATCCTCCATCCTATCCTCTATCCTATCCTATCATCTATGCTATCCTACCCTCTATCCTATCCTATCCTCTATCCTATCCTATCCTCGATCCTATAATATCCTATATCCTATCCTATTCTCTATCCTATATCCTATGCTATTCTCTATCCTATATCCTATCCTATTCTCTATCCAATCCTAAACTCTATACTATCCTATCCTCTCACATATCCTATCATGAATACTTTCCTACGCTCTATCCTATCTTATCCTCTATCCTATCCTATCCTCCATCCTCTATCCTATACTGTATGATATCCTATCCTCTATCCTATCCTATCTTCTATCCTGTCCTATCCTCTATCCTATCCTATCCTATATCCTATCCTATTCTCTATCCTATATCCTATCCTATTCTCTATCCTATATCCTATCCTATTCTGTATCCTATCATATACTCTATACTATAATATCCTCTCACACATCCTATCATCAATACTTTCCTACACACTATCCTATCTTATCCTCTATCCTATCCTATTCTCTATCCTATCCTATCCTCTATCCTATCCTATCCTCTACCCTCTATCCTATCCTATCCTCTATCCTATCCTATCCTCTATCCTATCCTATCCTCTATCCTATCCTCTATCCTATCCTCTATCCTATCCTCTATCCAATCCTATCCTCTATCCAATCCTATCCTCTATCCTATCCTATCCTCTATCAGATCCTCTAACCTATCCTATCATCTATACTATCCTCTATCGTATCCTATCCTATCCTCTATCCTATCCTATCCTCTATCCTATCCTATCCTCTATCCTATCCTATCCTCTATCCTATCCTATCCTCTATCCGATCCTCTATCCTATCCTATCCCCTATCCTATCCTATCCTCTATCCTATCCTCTATCCTATCCTCGATCCTATCCTATCCTCTATCCTATCCTCTATAATATCGTTTACTCTATCATATCCTATCCTCTATCCTATAATATCATCTATCCTATTTTATCCTCTATCCTATCCTCTATCATATCCAATCCTCTATCCTATCCTATCCTCTACCCTTTCCTCTATCCTATCCTATCCTCTATCCTATCCTATCCTATCCTCTATCCTATCCTATCCTCTATCAGATCCTCTAACCTATCCTATCATCTATACTATCCTCTATCGTATCCTCTCCTATCCTCTATCCTATCCTATCCTCTATCCTATCCTATCCTCTACCCTTTCCTCTATCCTATCCTATCCTCTATCCTATCCTATCCTCTATCCTATCCTATCCTCTATCCTATCCTGTCCTCCATCCTATCCTATCCTCTATCATATCCTATCATGCATCGCATCCTCTATCGTCTATCCCATCCTATCCTCTATCCTATCCTATCCTCCATCCTACCCTATCCTGTATCATATCGTATCCTCTATCCTATCCTATCCTCTATCCTATCCTTTCCTCTATCCTATCCGCTATCCTATCCTCTATCCTATCCTATACTCTATCCTATCCTTTCCTCTATCATATCCTATCCTCTATCCTATCCTATCCTCTATCATATCCTATCATCCATCCTATCCTATCCTCTATCCTATCCTATCCTCCATCCTCTATCCTATACTCTATCCTATACTCTATTGTATCCTATCCTCTATCCTATAATATCCTCTATTCTATCCTATCCTCTATCCTATCCTATCCTCAATCCTATCCTATCCTCCATCCTATATCATATACTCTATCCTATTCTCTATTCTATCCTATCCTCTATCCCATCCTATCCTCAATCCTATCCTATCCTATCCTCTATCCTATCCAATCCTCCATCCTATCCTCTATCCTATCATATCCTCTATCCTATCCTATCCTCCATCCTCTATCATATACTCTATCCTATTCTCTATTCTATCCTATCCTCTATCCCATCCTATCCTCAATCCTATCCTATCATATCCTCTATCCTATCCTATCCTCTATCCTATCCTATCATCCATCGCATCCTCTATCGTCTATCCTATCCTATCCTCTGTCATATCGTATCCTCTATCCTATCCTATCCTCTATCCTATAATATCCTATATCCTATCCTATCATCTATCCTATATCCTATCCTATTCTCTATCCAATCCTATACTCTATCCTATAATATCCTATATACTATCCTATTATCTATCCTATCTCCTATCCTATTCTCTATCCAAACCTATACTCTATACTATCCTATCCTCTGTCATATCCTATGATCCATCCTATCCTATCCTTTATCCTATCTTATCCTCTATCCTATCGTATCCTCCATCCTCTATCCTATACTCTATCCTACCCTCTATTCTATCCTATCCACTATCCTATCCTATCCTCTATTCTATCCTATCCTCTATCCTATCCTATCACCAATCCTATCCTATCCTCTATCCTATCCTATCCTCCATCCTAGCCTATCCACTATCATATCGTATCCTTTATCCTATCCTATCCTCTATTATCTATCCTATCTATCTATCCCAATCCTATCCTATCCTCTATCCTATCCTATCCTCCATCCTCTATCCTATACTCTATCCTATACTCTATTGTATCCTATCCTCTATCCTGTCCTATCCTCTATCCTATCCTATCCACAATCCTATCCTAAGCTCTATCCTATACTATCCTCTATCCTATCCTATCCTCCATCCTATCCTCTATCCTATCCTATCATCTATGCTATCCTACCCTCTATCCTATCCTATCCTCTATCCTATCCTATCCTCTATCCTATCCTATCCTCTATCCTATAATATCCTATATCCTATCCTATTCTCTATCCTATATCCTATGCTATTCTCTATCCTATATCCTATCCTATTCTCTATCCAATCCTAAACTCTATACTATCCTATCCTCTCACATATCCTATCATGAATACTTTCCTACGCTCTATCCTATCTTATCCTCTATCCTATCCTATCCTCCATCCTCTATCCTATACTGTATGATATCCTATCCTCTATCCTATCCTATCCTCTATCCTGTCCTATCCTCTATCCTATCCTATCCTATATCCTATCCTATTCTCTATCCTATATCCTATCCTATTCTCTATCCTATATCCTATCCTATTCTGTATCCTATCATATACTCTATACTATAATATCCTCTCACACATCCTATCATCAATACTTTCCTACACTCTATCCTATCTTATCCTCTATCCTATCCTATTCTCTATCCTATCCTATCCTCTATCCTATCCTATCCTCTACCCTCTATCCTATCCTATCCTCTATCCTATCCTATCCTCTATCCTATCCTATCCTCTATCCTATCCTCTATCCTATCCTCTATCCTATCCTCTATCCAATCCTATCCTCTATCCAATCCTATCCTCTATCCTATCCTATCCTCTATCAGATCCTCTAACCTATCCTATCATCTATACTATCCTCTATCGTATCCTATCCTATCCTCTATCCTATCCTATCCTCTATCCTATCCTATCCTCTATCCGATCCTCTATCCTATCCTATCCCCTATCCTATCCTATCCTCTATCCTATCCTCTATCCTATCCTCGATCCTATCCTATCCTCTATCCTATCCTCTATAATATCGTTTACTCTATCATATCCTATCCTCTATCCTATAATATCATCTATCCTATTTTATCCTCTATCCTATCCTCTATCATATCCAATCCTCTATCCTATCCTATCCTCTATCCTATCCTATCCTCTATCCTATCCTATCCTCTATCCTATCCTATCCTCTATCCTATCCTATCCTCTATCCTATCCTATCCTCTATCCTATCCTATCCTATCCTCTATCCTATCCTATCCTATCCTCTATCCTATCCTATCCTCTATCAGATCCTCTAACCTATCCTATCATCTATACTATCCTCTATCGTATCCTCTCCTATCCTCTATCCTATCCTATCCTCTATCCTATCCTATCCTCTACCCTTTCCTCTATCCTATCCTATCCTCTATCCTATCCTATCCTCTATCCTATCCTATCCTCTATCCTATCCTGTCCTCCATCCTATCCTATCCTCTATCATATCCTATCATGCATCGCATCCTCTATCGTCTATCCCATCCTATCCTCTATCCTATCCTATCCTCCATCCTACCCTATCCTGTATCATATCGTATCCTCTATCCTATCCTATCCTCTATCCTATCCTTTCCTCTATCCTATCCGCTATCCTATCCTCTATCCTATCCTATACTCTATCCTATCCTTTCCTTTATCCTATCCTATCCTCTATCCTATCCTATCCTCTATCATATCCTATCATCCATCCTATCCTATCCTCTATCCTATCCTATCCTCCATCCTCTATCCTATACTCTATCCTATACTCTATTGTATCCTATCCTCTATCCTATAATATCCTCTATTCTATCCTATCCTCTATCCTATCCTATCCTCAATCCTATCCTATCCTCCATCCTATATCATATACTCTATCCTATTCTCTATTCTATCCTATCCTCTATCCCATCCTATCCTCAATCCTATCCTATCCTATCCTCTATCCTATCCAATCCTCCATCCTATCCTCTATCCTATCATATCCTCTATCCTATCCTATCCTCCATCCTCTATCATATACTCTATCCTATTCTCTATTCTATCCTATCCTCTATCCCATCCTATCCTCAATCCTATCCTATCATATCCTCTATCCTATCCTATCCTCTATCCTATCCTATCATCCATCGCATCCTCTATCGTCTATCCTATCCTATCCTCTGTCGAATCGTATCCTCTATCCTATCCTATCCTCTATCCTATAATATCCTATATCCTATCCTATCATCTATCCTATATCCTATCCTATTCTCTATCCAATCCTATACTCTATCCTATAATATCCTATATACTATCCTATTATCTATCCTATCTCCTATCCTATTCTCTATCCAAACCTATACTCTATACTATCCTATCCTCTGTCATATCCTATGATCCATCCTATCCTATCCTTTATCCTATCTTATCCTCTATCCTATCGTATCCTCCATCCTCTATCCTATACTCTATCCTACCCTCTATTCTATCCTATCCACTATCCTATCCTATCCTCTATTCTATCCTATCCTCTATCCTATCCTATCACCAATCCTATCCTATCCTCTATCCTATCCTATCCTCCATCCTCTATCCTATACTCTATCCTATACTCTATTGTATCCTATCCTCTATCCTGTCCTATCCTCTATCCTATCCTATCCTCAATCCTATCCCATCCGCTATAATATCCTATCCTCTATCCTATCCTATCCTCTTTCCTATCCTATTCTCTATCCTACCCTATCCTCTATCTTATCCTATCCTCTATCCTATCCTATCCTCTATCCTATCCTATCCTCTATCCTATCCTATCCTCTATCCTATCCTCTATCCTATCCTATCCTCTATCCTATCCTATCCTCTATCCTATCCTATCCTCTATCCTATCCTATCCTATATCCTGTATCCTATCCTATCCTCTATCCTATCCTATCCTCTATCCTATCCTATCCTCAATCCTATCCTATCCTCCATCCTATATCATATACTCTATCCTATTCTCTATTCTATCCTATCCTCTATCCCATCCTATCCTCAATCCTATCCTATCCTATCCTCTATCCTATCCAATCCTCCATCCTATCCTCTATCCTATCATATCCTCTATGCTATCCTATCCTCCATCCTCTATCATATACTCTATCCTATTCTCTATTCTATCCTATCCTCTATCCCATCCATTCCTCTATCCTATCCCATCCTCTATCCTACCCTATCCTCTATCCTATCCTCTATCCTATCCTATCCTCTATCCTATACTATCCTCTATCCTATCATATCCTCTATCCTATCCTATCCTATATCCTATATCCTATCCTATCCTCTATAATATCCGATCCTCTACCCTATCCTATCCTCTATCCTATCCTATCCTCTATCCTATCCTTTCCTCAATCCTATTATATCCTCTATCCTATTCTATCCTCTATCCTATCCTATCCTCTATCCTATCCTATCCTTTATCCTATCCTATCCTCTATTCTATCCTATCCTCTATCCTATACTAACCTCTATCCTATCCTATCCTCTATCCCATCCTATCCTATCCTCTATCCTATCCTATCCTCTATCCTACCCTATCCTCTATCCTATCCTATCCGCTATCCTATTCTATCCTCAATCCTATCCTATCCTCTATCCCATCCTATCCTCTATCCTATCCTATCCTCTATCCTACCCTATCCTCTATCCTATCCTATCCTCTATCCTATCCTCAATCCTCTCCTATCCTCTATCCTATCCTATCCTCTATCCTATCCTATCCTCCATCCTATCCTATCCTCAATCCTATCGTATTCAATATCCTATCCTATCCTCTATCCTATAATATCCCATATCCTATCCTATTCTCTATCCTATATCATATCCTATTCTCTATCCTATATCCTTTCCTATTCTGTATCCTATCCTATATCCTATACTATCCTACCCTCTATCCTATCCTATCCTGCATCCTCTATCCTATACTCTATCCTATCCTCTGTCCTATCCTATCCTCTATCCTATACTCTATCCTATCCTCTGTAATATCCTATTGTCTATCCTATCCTATCCTCTATGCTATCCTATCCTCTATGCTATCCTATCCTCAATCCTATCCTATCCTCTATCCTATCCTATCCTCTATCCTATCCTATCCTCTATCCTGTCCTATCCTCTATCCTATCTTATCCTCTATCCTATCCTATCCTCTATCGTATCCTGTCCTCTATCCTATCCAATCCTCTATGCTATCCTCTATCCTATCCTATCCTCAATCCTATCCCATCGTCAGTCCTATCCTATCCTCTATACTATCCAATCCTCTTTCCTATCCTATTCTCTATCCTATCCTATCCTCTATCCTATCCTATCCTCTATCGTATCCTGTCCTATACCCTATCCAATCCCCTATCCTATCCTGTATCCTTTCCTATCCTCTATCCTATCCTATCCTCTATCCTATCCTATCCTCTATCCTATCCTCAATCCTCTCCTATCCTCTATCCTATCCTATCCTCTATCCTATCCTATCCCCCATGCTATCCTCTATCCTATCCTATCCTCCATCCTATCCTATCCTCAATCCTATCGTATTCAATATCCTATCCTATCCTCTATCCTATCCTATCCTCAATCCTATCCCATCCTCAGTCCTATCCTATCCTCTATACTATCCTATCCTCTTTCCTATCCTACACTCTATCCTATCTTATCCTCTATCCTATCCTATCCTCCATCCTCTATCCTATACTGTATGATATCCTATCCTCTATCCTATCCTATCCTCTATCCTATCATATCCTCTATCCTACCCTATCCTCTATCCTATCCTATCCTCTATCCTATCCTCAATCCTCTCCTATCCTCTATCCTATCCTATCCTCTATCCTATCCTCTATCCTATCCTATCCTTTATCCTATCCTATCCTCTATCCTATCGTATCCTCTATCGTATCCTGTCCTCTATCCTATCCAATCCTCTATCCTATCCTCTATCCTATCCTATCCTCAATCCTATCCCATCCGCAATAATATCCTATCCTCTATCCTATCCTATCCTCTTTCCTATCCTATTCTCTATCCTACCCTATCCTCTATCCTATCGTATCCTCTATCGTATCCTGTCCTCTATCCTATCCAATCCTCTATCCTATCCTCTATCCTATCCTATCCTCAATCCTATCCCATCCGCAATAATATCCTATCCTCTATCCTATCCTATCCTCTTTCCTATCCTATTCTCTATCCTACCCTATCCTCTATCCTATCCTATCCTCTATCGTATCCTGTCCTCTATCCTATCCAATCCCCTACCCTATTCTGTATCCTTTCCTATCCTCTATCCTATCCTATCCTCTATCCTATCCTCTATCCTATCCTATCATCTATCGTACCCTGTCCTATATCCTATCCAATCCTCTATCCTATCCTCTATCCTATCCTAACCTCTATCCTATCCTATCCTCTCTCCTATCCTATCCTCTATCCTATCCTATCCTCTATCCTATCCTATCCTATCCTCTATCCTATCCTATCCTCTATCCTATCCTATCCTCTATCGTATCCTGTCCTCTATCCTATCCAATCCTCTATCCTATCCTCTATCCTATCCTATCCTCAATCCTATCCCATCCTCAGTCCTATCCTATCCTCTATACTATCCTATCCTCTTTCCTATCCTACACTCTATCCTATCTTATCCTCTATCCTATCCTATCCTCCATCCTCTATCCTATACTGTATGATATCCTATCCTCTATCCTATCCTATCCTCTATCCTATCATATCCTCTATCCTACCCTATCCTCTATCCTATCCTCAACCCTCTCCTATCCTCTATCCTATCCTATCCTCTATCCTATCCTATCCCCCATCCTATCCTCTGTCCTATCCTATCCTCCATCCTATCCTATCCTCAATCCTATCGTATTCAATATCCTATCCTATCCTCTATCCTATAATATCTCATATCCTATCCTATTCTCTATCCTATATCATATCCTATTCTCTATCCTATATCCTTTCCTATTCTGTATCCTATCCTATATCCTATACTATCCTACCCTCTATCCTATCCTATCCTGCATCCTCTATCCTATACTCTATCCTATCCTCTGTCCTATCCTATCCTCTATCCTATACTCTATCCTATCCTCTGTAATATCCTATCCTCTATCCTATCCTATCCTCTATGCTATCCTATCCTCTATCCTATCCTATCCTCTATCCTATCCTATCCTCCATCCTATCCTATCCTCTATCCTATCCTATCCTCTATCGTATCCTGTCCTCTATCCTATCCAATCCTCTATCCTATCCTCTATCCTATCCTATCCTCAATGCTATCCCATCGTCAGTCCTATCCTATCCTCTATACTATCCTATCCTCTTTCCTATCCTATTCTCTATCCTATCCTATCCTCTATCCTATGCTATCCTCTATCGTATCCTGTCCTATTCCCTATCCAATCCCCTACCCTATCCTGTATCCTTTCCTATCCTCTATCCTATCCTATCCTCTATCCTATCCTATCCTCTATCCTATCCTACCCTCTTTCCACTCCTATCCTCTATCCTATCCTATCCTCTATCCGATCATCTATCCTATCATATCCTCTATCCTATCCTATCCTCTATCTTATCCTATCCTCTATCCTATCCTCTATCGTATCCTCAATCCTATCCTCTATCATATCCAATCCTCTATCGTATACTCTATCCTATCCTCTATCCTATCCTATCCTCTATCCTATCCTTTCCTCAATCCTATTATATCCTCTATCCTATCCTATCCTCTATCCCATCCTATCCTATCCTCTATCCTATCCTATCCTCTATCCTATCCTATCCTCTATCCTACCCTATCCTCTATCCTATTCTATCCTCTATCCTATCCTATCCTCTATCCCATCCTATCCTCTATCCTATCCTATCCTCTATCCTATCCTATCCTCTATCCTATCCTCTATCCTATCCTATCATGTATCCTACCCTATCCTCTATCCTATCCTATACTCTATCCTATCCTATCCTCTATCCTATCCTATCCTCTATCCTATCCTCTATCCTATCCTATCCTCTATCATATCCTATCCTCTATCCTATCCTATCCTCTATCCTATCCTATCCTCTATGCTATCCTCTATCCTATCCTATCCTCTATCCTATCCTATCCCCTTTCCTATCCTATCCTCTATCCTATCCTATCCTCTATCCTATTATATCCTCTATCCTATCCTATCCTCTACCTTATTCTATACTCTATCCGATCATCTATCCTATCATATCCTCTATCCTATCATATCCTCTATCCTATCCTATCCTCTATCTTATCCTATCCTCTATCCTATCCTCTATCGTATACTCTATCCTATCCTATCCTCTATCCTATCCTATCCTCTATCCTATCCTTTCCTCAATCCTATTATATCCTCTATCCTATCCTATCCTCTATCCCATCCTATCCTCTATCCTATCCTATCCTCTATCCTACCCTATCCTCTATCCTATTCTATCCTCTATCCTATCCTATCCTCTATCCCATCCTATCCTCTATCCTATCCTATCCTCTATCCTATCCTATCCTCTATCCTATCCTCTATCCTATCCTATCATGTATCCTACCCTATCCTCTATCCTATCCTATACTCTATCCTATCCTATCCTCTATCCTATCCTCTATCCTATCCTCTATCCTATCCTATCCACTATCCTATCCTATCCTCTATCCTATCCTATCCTCTATCCTATCCTATCCTCTATCCTATCCTCTATCCTATCCTATCCTCTATCATATCCTATCCTCTATCCTATCCTATCCTCTATCCTATCCTATCCTCTATGCTATCCTCTATCCTATCCTATCCTCTATCCTATCCTATCCCCTTTCCTATCCTATCCTCTATCCTATCCTATCCTCTATCCTATTATATCCTCTATCCTATCCTATCCTCTACCTTATTCTATACTCTATCCGATCATCTATCCTATCATATCCTCTATCCTATCATATCCTCTATCCTATCCTATCCTCTATCTTATCCTATCCTCTATCCTATCCTCTATCGTATACTCTATCCTATCCTATCCTCTATCCTATCCTATCCTCTATCCTATCCTTTCCTCAATCCTATTATATCCTCTATCCTATCCTATCCTCTATCCCATCCTATCCTATCCTCTATCCTATCCTATCCTCTATCCTATCCTATCCTCTATCCTACCCTATCCTCTATCCTATTCTATCCTCTATCCTATCCTATCCTCTATCCCATCCTATCCTCTATCCTATCCTATCCTCTATACTATCCTATCCTATCCTCTATCCTATCCTATCCTCTATCCTATCCTATCCTCTATCCTATCCTATCCTCTATCCTATCCTATCCTCTATCCTATCCTATCCTCTATCCTATTATATCCTTTATCCTATCCTATCCTCTATCCTATACTATCCTCTACCTTATCCTATCCTCTATCCTATCCAATTACCTATCCTATCCTCTATTATATCCTTTCCTCTATCCTATCCTATCCTCTATCCGATCCTCTATCCTATCCTATCCTCTATCCTATCCTCTATCCTATCCTCAATCCTATCCTCTATCCTATCCTATCCTAAATCCTATCCTATCCTCTATTCTATCCTATCCTCTATCATATACTATCCTCTATCCTATCCTATCCTCTATCCTATCCTATCTTCTATCCGATCCTCTATCCTATCCTATCCTCTATCCTATCCTATCCTCTATCCTATTCTATCCTCTATCCTATCCTATCCTCTATCCTATCCTATCCCCTTTCCTATCCTATCCTCTATCCTACCCTATCCTCTATCCTATTCTATCCTCTATCCTATCCTATCCTCTATCCCATCCTATCCTCTATCCTATCCTATCCTCTATCCTATCCTATCCTCTATCCTATCCTCTATCCTATCCTATCCTCTATCCTAACCTATCCTCTATCCTATTCTATCCTCTATCCTATCCTATCCTCTATCCCATCCTATCCTCTATCCTATCCTCTATCCTATCCTATCCTCTATCCTATCCTATCCTGTATCCTATCCTATCCTGTATCCTATCCTATCCTCTATCCTATCCTATCCTCTATCCTATCCTCTATCCTATCCTATCCTCTATCCTATCCTATCCCCTATCCTATCCTATCCCCTTTCCTATCCTATCCTCTATCCTACCCTATCCTCTATCCTATTCTATCCTCTATCCTATCCTATCCTCTATCCCATCCTATCCTCTATCCTATCCTATCCTCTATCCTATCCTATCCTCTATCCTATCATCTATCCTATCCTATCCTCTATCCTATTCTATCCTCTATCCTATCCTATCCTCTATCCTATCCTATCCTATCCTATCCTATCCTCTATCCTATCCTATCCTCTATCCTATCCTACCCTCTTTCCAATCCTATCCTCTATCCTATCCTATCCTCTATCCGATCATCTATCCTATCATATCCTCTATCCTATCCTATCCTCTATCTTATCCTATCCTCTATCCTATCCTCTATCGTATCCTCAATCCTTTCCTCTATCATATCCAATCCTCTATCGTATACTCTATCCTATCCTATCCTCTATCCTATCCTATCCTCTATCCTATCCTTTCCTCAATCCTATTATATCCTCTATCCTATCCTATCCTCTATCCCATCCTATCCTATCCTCTATCCTATCCTATCCTCTATCCTATCCTATCCTCTATCCTAACCTATCCTCTATCCTATTCTATCCTCTATCCTATCCTATCCTCTATCCCATCCTATCCTCTATCCTATCCTCTATCCTATCCTATCCTCTATCCTATCCTCTATCCTATCCTATCCTGTATCCTATCCTATCCTCTATCCTATCCTATCCTCTATCCTATCCTGCCCTCTTTCCAATCCTATCCTCTATCCGATCATCTATCCTATCATATCCTCTATCCTATCCTATCCTTTATCCTATCCTATCCTCTATCCTATCCTATCCTCTATCCTATCCTCTATCCTATCCTCTATCCTATCCTCAATCCTATCCTCTATCCTATCCTCTATCGTATCCTCAATCCTTTCCTCTATCATATACTATCCTCTATCCTATCCTATCCTCTATCCTATCCTATCCTCTATCCTATTCTATCCTCTATCCTATCCTATCCTCTATCCTATCCTATCTTCTATCCGATCCTCTATCCTATCCTATCCTCTATCCTATCCTATCCTCTATCCTATCCTTTCCTCAATCCTATTATATCCTCTATCCTATCCTATCCTCTATCCCATCCTATCCTATCCTCTATCCTATCCTATCCTGTATCCTATCCTATCCTCTATCCTAACCTATCCTCTATCCTATTCTATCCTCTATCCTATCCTATCCTCTATCCCATCCTATCCTCTATCCTATCCTCTATCCTATCCTCTATCCTATCCTATCCTGTATCCTATCCTATCCTGTATCCTATCCTATCCTCTATCCCATCCTATCCTCTATCCTATCCTATCCTCTATCCTATCCTATCCTCTATCCTATCCTCTATCCTATCCTCTATCCTATCCTATCCTGTATCCTATCCTATCCTCTATCCTATCCTATCCTCTATCCTATCCTATCCTCTATCCTATCCTCTCCTCTATCCTATCCTATCCTCTATCCTATCCTATCCTCTATCCTATCCTATCCTCTATCCTATCCTATCCTCTATCCTATCCTATCCTCTATCCTATCCTATCCTCTATCCTAACCTATCCTCTATCCTATTCTATCCTCTATCCTATCCTATCCTCTATCCTATCCTATCCTCTATCCTATCCTACCCTCTTTCCAATCCTATCCTCTATCCTATCCTATCCTCTATCCGATCATCTATCCTATCATATCCTCTATCCTATCCTATCCTCTATCTTATCCTATCCTCTATCCTATCCTCTATCGTATCCTCAATCCTATCCTCTATCATATCCAATCCTCTATCGTATACTCTATCCTATCCTATCCTCTATCCTATCCTATCCTCTATCCTATCCTTTCATCAATCCTATTATATCCTCTATCCTATCCTATCCTCTATCCCATCCTATCCTATCCTCTATCCTATTCTATCCTCTATCCTATCCTATCCTCTATCCCATCCTATCCTCTATCCTATCCTCTATCCTATCCTATCCTCTATCCTATCCTCTATCCTATCCTATCCTGTATCCTATCCTATCCTCTATCCTATCCTATCCTCTATCCTATCCTATCCTCTATCCTATCCTCTATCCTATCCTATCCTCTATCGTATCCTATCCTCTATCCTATCCTATCCTCTATCCTATTCTATCCTCTATCCTATCCTATCCTCTATCCTATCCTATCCTCTATCCTATCCTATCCTATCCTCTATCCTATCCTATCCTCTATCCTATCCTACCCTCTTTCCAATCCTATCCTCTATCCTATCCTATCCTCTATCCGATCATCTATCCTATCATATCCTCTATCCTATCCTATCCTCTATCTTATCCTATCCTCTATCCTATCCTCTATCGTATCCTCAATCCTATCCTCTATCATATCCAATCCTCTATCGTATACTCTATCCTATCCTCTATCCTATCCTATCCTCTATCCTATCCTTTCCTCAATCCTATTATATCCTCTATCCTATCCTATCCTCTATCCCATCCTATCCTATCCTCTATCCTATCCTATCCTCTATCCTATCCTATCCTCTATCCTACCCTATCCTCTATCCTATTCTATCCTCTATCCTATCCTATCCTCTATCCCATCCTATCCTCTATCCTATCCTATCCTCTATCCTATCCTATCCTCTATCCTATCCTCTATCCTATCCTATCATGTATCCTACCCTATCCTCTATCCTATCCTATACTCTATCCTATCCTATCCTCTATCCTATCCTATCCTCTATCCTATCCTCTATCCTATCCTATCCTCTATCATATCCTATCCTCTATCCTATCCTATCCTCTATCCTATCCTATCCTCTATGCTATCCTCTATCCTATCCTATCCTCTATCCTATCCTATCCCCTTTCCTATCCTATCCTCTATCCTATCCTATCCTCTATCCTATTATATCCTCTATCCTATCCTATCCTCTACCTTATTCTATACTCTATCCGATCATCTATCCTATCATATCCTCTATCCTATCATATCCTCTATCCTATCCTATCCTCTATCTTATCCTATCCTCTATCCTATCCTCTATCGTATACTCTATCCTATCCTATCCTCTATCCTATCCTATCCTCTATCCTATCCTTTCCTCAATCCTATTATATCCTCTATCCTATCCTATCCTCTATCCCATCCTATCCTCTATCCTATCCTATCCTCTATCCTACCCTATCCTCTATCCTATTCTATCCTCTATCCTATCCTATCCTCTATCCCATCCTATCCTCTATCCTATCCTATCCTCTATCCTATCCTATCCTCTATCCTATCCTCTATCCTATCCTATCATGTATCCTACCCTATCCTCTATCCTATCCTATACTCTATCCTATCCTATCCTCTATCCTATCCTCTATCCTATCCTCTATCCTATCCTATCCACTATCCTATCCTATCCTCTATCCTATCCTATCCTCTATCCTATCCTATCCTCTATCCTATCCTCTATCCTATCCTATCCTCTATCATATCCTATCCTCTATCCTATCCTATCCTCTATCCTATCCTATCCTCTATGCTATCCTCTATCCTATCCTATCCTCTATCCTATCCTATCCCCTTTCCTATCCTATCCTCTATCCTATCCTATCCTCTATCCTATTATATCCTCTATCCTATCCTATCCTCTACCTTATTCTATACTCTATCCGATCATCTATCCTATCATATCCTCTATCCTATCATATCCTCTATCCTATCCTATCCTCTATCTTATCCTATCCTCTATCCTATCCTCTATCGTATACTCTATCCTATCCTATCCTCTATCCTATCCTATCCTCTATCCTATCCTTTCCTCAATCCTATTATATCCTCTATCCTATCCTATCCTCTATCCCATCCTATCCTATCCTCTATCCTATCCTATCCTCTATCCTATCCTATCCTCTATCCTACCCTATCCTCTATCCTATTCTATCCTCTATCCTATCCTATCCTCTATCCCATCCTATCCTCTATCCTATCCTATCCTCTATCCTATCCTATCCTATCCTCTATCCTATCCTATCCTCTATCCTATCCTATCCTCTATCCTATCCTATCCTCTATCCTATCCTATCCTCTATCCTATTATATCCTTTATCCTATCCTATCCTCTATCCTATACTATCCTCTACCTTATCCTATCCTCTATCCTATCCAATTACCTATCCTATCCTCTATTATATCCTTTCCTCTATCCTATCCTATCCTCTATCCGATCCTCTATCCTATCCTATCCTCTATCCTATCCTCTATCCTATCCTCAATCCTATCCTCTATCCTATCCTATCCTAAATCCTATCCTATCCTCTATTCTATCCTATCCTCTATCATATACTATCCTCTATCCTATCCTATCCTCTATCCTATCCTATCTTCTATCCGATCCTCTATCCTATCCTATCCTCTATCCTATCCTATCCTCTATCCTATTCTATCCTCTATCCTATCCTATCCTCTATCCTATCCTATCCCCTTTCCTATCCTATCCTCTATCCTACCCTATCCTCTATCCTATTCTATCCTCTATCCTATCCTATCCTCTATCCCATCCTATCCTCTATCCTATCCTATCCTCTATCCTATCCTATCCTCTATCCTATCCTCTATCCTATCCTATCCTCTATCCTAACCTATCCTCTATCCTATTCTATCCTCTATCCTATCCTATCCTCTATCCCATCCTATCCTCTATCCTATCCTCTATCCTATCCTATCCTCTATCCTATCCTATCCTGTATCCTATCCTATCCTCTATCCTATCCTATCCTCTATCCTATCCTATCCTCTATCCTATCCTCTATCCTATCCTATCCTCTATCCTATCCTATCCCCTATCCTATCCTATCCCCTTTCCTATCCTATCCTCTATCCTACCCTATCCTCTATCCTATTCTATCCTCTATCCTATCCTATCCTCTATCCCATCCTATCCTCTATCCTATCCTATCCTCTATCCTATCCTATCCTCTATCCTATCATCTATCCTATCCTATCCTCTATCCTATTCTATCCTCTATCCTATCCTATCCTCTATCCTATCCTATCCTATCCTATCCTATCCTCTATCCTATCCTATCCTCTATCCTATCCTACCCTCTTTCCAATCCTATCCTCTATCCTATCCTATCCTCTATCCGATCATCTATCCTATCATATCCTCTATCCTATCCTATCCTCTATCTTATCCTATCCTCTATCCTATCCTCTATCGTATCCTCAATCCTTTCCTCTATCATATCCAATCCTCTATCGTATACTCTATCCTATCCTATCCTCTATCCTATCCTATCCTCTATCCTATCCTTTCCTCAATCCTATTATATCCTCTATCCTATCCTATCCTCTATCCCATCCTATCCTATCCTCTATCCTATCCTATCCTCTATCCTATCCTATCCTCTATCCTAACCTATCCTCTATCCTATTCTATCCTCTATCCTATCCTATCCTCTATCCCATCCTATCCTCTATCCTATCCTCTATCCTATCCTATCCTCTATCCTATCCTCTATCCTATCCTATCCTGTATCCTATCCTATCCTCTATCCTATCCTATCCTCTATCCTATCCTGCCCTCTTTCCAATCCTATCCTCTATCCGATCATCTATCCTATCATATCCTCTATCCTATCCTATCCTTTATCCTATCCTATCCTCTATCCTATCCTATCCTCTATCCTATCCTCTATCCTATCCTCTATCCTATCCTCAATCCTATCCTCTATCCTATCCTATCCTCTATCCTATCCTCTATCGTATCCTCAATCCTTTCCTCTATCATATACTATCCTCTATCCTATCCTATCCTCTATCCTATCCTATCCTCTATCCTATTCTATCCTCTATCCTATCCTATCCTCTATCCTATCCTATCTTCTATCCGATCCTCTATCCTATCCTATCCTCTATCCTATCCTATCCTCTATCCTATCCTTTCCTCAATCCTATTATATCCTCTATCCTATCCTATCCTCTATCCCATCCTATCCTATCCTCTATCCTATCCTATCCGGTATCCTATCCTATCCTCTATCCTAACCTATCCTCTATCCTATTCTATCCTCTATCCTATCCTATCCTCTATCCCATCCTATCCTCTATCCTATCCTCTATCCTATCCTCTATCCTATCCTATCCTGTATCCTATCCTATCCTGTATCCTATCCTATCCTCTATCCCATCCTATCCTCTATCCTATCCTATCCTCTATCCTATCCTATCCTCTATCCTATCCTCTATCCTATCCTCTATCCTATCCTATCCTGTATCCTATCCTATCCTCTATCCTATCCTATCCTCTATCCTATCCTATCCTCTATCCTATCCTCTCCTCTATCCTATCCTATCCTCTATCCTATCCTATCCTCTATCCTATCCTATCCTCTATCCTATCCTATCCTCTATCCTATCCTATCCTCTATCCTATCCTATCCTCTATCCTAACCTATCCTCTATCCTATTCTATCCTCTATCCTATCCTATCCTCTATCCTATCCTATCCTCTATCCTATCCTACCCTCTTTCCAATCCTATCCTCTATCCTATCCTATCCTCTATCCGATCATCTATCCTATCATATCCTCTATCCTATCCTATCCTCTATCTTATCCTATCCTCTATCCTATCCTCTATCGTATCCTCAATCCTATCCTCTATCATATCCAATCCTCTATCGTATACTCTATCCTATCCTATCCTCTATCCTATCCTATCCTCTATCCTATCCTTTCCTCAATCCTATTATATCCTCTATCCTATCCTATCCTCTATCCCATCCTATCCTATCCTCTATCCTATTCTATCCTCTATCCTATCCTATCCTCTATCCCATCCTATCCTCTATCCTATCCTCTATCCTATCCTATCCTCTATCCTATCCTCTATCCTATCCTATCCTGTATCCTATCCTATCCTCTATCCTATCCTATCCTCTATCCTATCCTATCCTCTATCCTATCCTCTATCCTATCCTATCCTCTATCGTATCCTATCCTCTATCCTATCCTATCCTCTATCCTATTCTATCCTCTATCCTATCCTATCCTCTATCCTATCCTATCCTCTATCCTATCCTATCCTATCCTCTATCCTATCCTATCCTCTATCCTATCCTACCCTCTTTCCAATCCTATCCTCTATCCTATCCTATCCTCTATCCGATCATCTATCCTATCATATCCTCTATCCTATCCTATCCTCTATCTTATCCTATCCTCTATCCTATCCTCTATCGTATCCTCAATCCTTTCCTCTATCATATCCAATCCTCTATCGTATACTCTATCCTATCCTATCCTCTATCCTATCCTATCCTCTATCCTATCCTTTCCTCAATCCTATTATATCCTCTATCCTATCCTATCCTCTATCCCATCCTATCCTATCCTCTATCCTATCCTATCCTCTATCCTATCCTATCCTCTATCCTAACCTGTCCTCTATCCTATTCTATCCTCTATCCTATCCTATCCTCTATCCCATCCTATCCTCTATCCTATCCTCTATCCTATCCTATCCTCTATCCTATCCTCTATCCTATCCTATCCTGTATCCTATCCTATCCTCTATCCTATCCTATCCTCTATCCTATCCTACCCTCTTTCCAATCCTATCCTCTATCCGATCATCTATCCTATCATATCCTCTATCCTATCCTATCCTTTATCCTATCCTATCCTCTATCCTATCCTATCCTCTATCCTATCCTCTATCCTATCCTCTATCCTATCCTCAATCCTATCCTCTATCCTATCCTATCCTCTATCCTATCCTCTATCGTATCCTCAATCCTTTCCTCTATCATATACTATCCTCTATCCTATCCTATCCTCTATCCTATCCTATCCTCTATCCTATTCTATCCTCTATCCTATCCTATCCTCTATCCTATCCTATCTTCTATCCGATCCTCGAATCCTATCCTATCCTCTATCCTATCCTATCCTCTATCCTATCCTTTCCTCAATCCTATTATATCCTCTATCCTATCCTATCCTCTATCCCATCCTATCCTATCCTCTATCCTATCCTATCCTCTATCCTATCCTATCCTCTATCCTAACCTATCCTCTATCCTATTCTATCCTCTATCCTATCCTATCCTCTATCCCATCCTATCCTCTATCCTATCCTCTATCCTATCCTCTATCCTATCCTATCCTGTATCCTATCCTATCCTGTATCCTATCCTATCCTCTATCCCATCCTATCCTCTATCCTATCCTATCCTCTATCCTATCCTATCCTCTATCCTATCCTCTATCCTATCCTCTATCCTATCCTATCCTGTATCCTATCCTATCCTCTATCCTATCCTATCCTCTATCCTATCCTATCCTCTATCCTATCCTCTCCTCTATCCTACCCTTTCCTCTATCCTATCCTATCCTCTATCCTATCCTATCCTCTATCCTATCCTATCCTCTATCCTATCCTATCCTCTATCCTATCCTATCCTCTATCCTAACCTATCCTCTATCCTATTCTATCCTCTATCCTATCCTATCCTCTATCCCATCCTATCCTCTATCCTATCCTCTATCCTATCCTATCCTCTATCCTATCCTCTATCCTATCCTCTATCCTATCCTATCCTGTATCCTATCCTATCCTCTATCCTATCCTATCCTCTATCCTATCCTATCCTCTATCCTATCCTCTATCCTATCCTATCCTCTATCCTATCCTATCCTCTATCCTATCCTATCCCCTTTCCTATCCTATCCTCTATCCTACCCTATCTTCTATCCTATTCTATCCTCTATCCTATCCTATCCTCTATCCTATCCTATCCTCTATCCTATCCTATCCTATCCTCTATCCTATCCTATCCTCTATCCTATCCTACCCTCTTTCCAATCCTATCCTCTATCCTATCCTATCCTCTATCCGATCATCTATCCTATCATATCCTCTATCCTATCCTATCCTCTATCTTATCCTATCCTCTATCCTATCCTCTATCGTATCCTCAATCCTATCCTCTATCATATCCAATCCTCTATCGTATACTCTATCCTATCCTATCCTCTATCCTATCCTATCCTCTATCCTATCCTTTCCTCAATCCTATTATATCCTCTATCCTATCCTATCCTCTATCCTATCCTATCCTCTATCCTATCCTATCCTCTATCCTATCCTATCCTCTATCCTATCCTCTATCCTATCCTATCCTGTATCCTATCCTATCCTCTATCCTATCCTATCCTCTATCCTATCCTATCCTCTATCCTATCCTGTATCCTATCCTATCCTCTATCCTATCCTATCCTCTATCCTATCCTACCCTCTTTCCAATCCTATCCTCTATCCGATCATCTATCCTATCATATCCTCTATCCTATCCTATCCTTTATCCTATCCTATCCTCTATCCTATCCTATCCTCTATCCTATCCTCTATCCTATCCTCTATCCTATCCTCAATCCTATCCTCTATCCTATCCTATCCTCTATCCTATCCTCTATCGTATCCTCAATCCTTTCCTCTATCATATACTATCCTCTATCCTATCCTATCCTCTATCCTATCCTATCCTCTATCCTATTCTATCCTCTATCCTATCCTATCCTCTATCCTATCCTATCTTCTATCCGATCCTCGAATCCTATCCTATCCTCTATCCTATCCTATCCTCTATCCTATCCTTTCCTCAATCCTATTATATCCTCTATCCTATCCTATCCTCTATCCCATCCTATCCTATCCTCTATCCTATCCTATCCTCTATCCTATCCTATCCTCTATCCTAACCTATCCTCTATCCTATTCTATCCTCTATCCTATCCTATCCTCTATCCCATCCTATCCTCTATCCTATCCTCTATCCTATCCTCTATCCTATCCTATCCTGTATCCTATCCTATCCTGTATCCTATCCTATCCTCTATCCCATCCTATCCTCTATCCTATCCTATCCTCTATCCTATCCTATCCTCTATCCTATCCTCTATCCTATCCTCTATCCTATCCTATCCTGTATCCTATCCTATCCTCTATCCTATCCTATCCTCTATCCTATCCTATCCTCTATCCTATCCTCTCCTCTATCCTACCCTTTCCTCTATCCTATCCTATCCTCTATCCTATCCTATCCTCTATCCTATCCTATCCTCTATTATATCCTATCCTCTATCCTATCCTATCCTCTATCCTAACCTATCCTCTATCCTATTCTATCCTCTATCCTATCCTATCCTCTATCCCATCCTATCCTCTATCCTATCCTCTATCCTATCCTATCCTCTATCCTATCCTCTATCCTATCCTCTATCCTATCCTATCCTGTATCCTATCCTATCCTCTATCCTATCCTATCCTCTATCCTATCCTATCCTCTATCCTATCCTCTATCCTATCCTATCCTCTATCCTATCCTATCCTCTATCCTATCCTATCCCCTTTCCTATCCTATCCTCTATCCTACCCTATCTTCTATCCTATTCTATCCTCTATCCTATCCTATCCTCTATCCTATCCTATCCTCTATCCTATCCTATCCTATCCTCTATCCTATCCTATCCTCTATCCTATCCTACCCTCTTTCCAATCCTATCCTCTATCCTATCCTATCCTCTATCCGATCATCTATCCTATCATATCCTCTATCCTATCCTATCCTCTATCTTATCCTATCCTCTATCCTATCCTCTATCGTATCCTCAATCCTATCCTCTATCATATCCAATCCTCTATCGTATACTCTATCCTATCCTATCCTCTATCCTATCCTATCCTCTATCCTATCCTTTCCTCAATCCTATTATATCCTCTATCCTATCCTATCCTCTATCCTATCCTATCCTCTATCCTATCCTATCCTCTATCCTATCCTATCCTCTATCGTATCCTATCCTCTATCCTATCCTATCCCCTTTCCTATCCTATCCTCTATCCTACCCTATCCTTTATCCTATTCTATCCTCTATCCTATCCTATCCTCTATCCCATCCTATCCTCTATCCTATCCTATCCTCTATCCTATCCTATCCTCTATCCTATCATCTATCCTATCCTATCCTGTATCCTATCCTATCCTCTATCCTATCCTATCCTCTATCCTATCCTATCCTCTGTCCTATCCTATCCTCTATCCTAACCTATCCTCTATCCTATTCTATCCTCTATCCTATCCTATCCACTATCCCATCCTATCCTCTATCCTATCCTCTATCCTATCCTATCCTCTATCCTATCCTCTATCCTATCCTCTATCCTATCCTATCCTGTATCCTATCCTATCCTCTATCCTATCCTATCCTCTATCCTATCCTATCCTCTATCCTATCCTCTATCCTATCCTATCCTCTATCCTATCCTATCCTCTATCCTATCCTATCCCCTTTCCTATCCTATCCTCTATCCTACCCTATCTTCTATCCTATTCTATCCTCTATCCTATCCTATCCTCTATCCTATCCTATCCTCTATCCTATCCTATCCTATCCTCTATCCTATCCTATCCTCTATCCTATCCTACCCTCTTTCCAATCCTATCCTCTATCCTATCCTATCCTCTATCCGATCATCTATCCTATCATATCCTCTATCCTATCCTATCCTCTATCTTATCCTATCCTCTATCGTATACTCTATCCTATCCTATCCTCTATCCTATCCTATCCTCTATCCTATCCTTTCCTCAATCCTATTATATCCTCTATCCTATCCTATCCTCTATCCTAACCTATCCTCTATCCTATTCTATCCTCTATCCTATCCTATCCTCTATCCCATCCTATCCTCTATCCTATCCTCTATCCTATCCTATCCTCTATCCTATCCTATCCTCTATCCTATCCTCTATCCTATCCTATCCTGTATCCTATCCTATCCTCTATCCTATCCTATCCTCTATCCTATCCTATCCTCTATCCTATCCTCTATCCTATCCTATCCTCTATCGTATCCTATCCTCTATCCTATCCTATCCCCTTTCCTATCCTATCCTCTATCCTACCCTATCCTTTATCCTATTCTATCCTCTATCCTATCCTATCCTCTATCCCATCCTATCCTCTATCCTATCCTATCCTCTACCCTATCCTATCCTCTATCCTATCATCTATCCTATCCTATCCTGTATCCTATCCTATCCTCTATCCTATCCTATCCTCTATCCTATCCTATCCTCTGTCCTATCCTATCCTCTATCCTATCCTATCCTCTATCCTATCCTATCCTCTATCCTATCCTCTATCCTATCCTATCCTCTATCCTATCCTATCCCCTTTCCTATCCTATCCTCTATCCTATCCTATCCTCTATCCTATTATATCCTCTATCCTATCCTATCCTCTACCTTATTCTATACTCTATCCTATCCATTTACCTATCCAATCCTCTATCCTATCCTATCCTCTATCCTATCCTATCCTCTATCCTATCCTCTATCCTATCCTCTATCCTATCCTATCCTCTATCCTATCCTCTATCCTATCCTATCCTCTATCCTATAATCTATCCTATCCTATCCTCTATCCTATCCTATCCTCTATCCTATCCTATCCTCTATCCTATCCTATCCTCTATCCTATTCTATCCTCTATCCTATCCTATCCTTTATCCTATCTTATCCTCTATCCTATCCTATCCTCTATCCTATACTATCCTCTACCTTATCCTATCCGCTATCCTATCCAATTACCTATCCTATCCTCTATTATATCCTTTCCTCTATCCTATCCTATCCTCTATCCGATCCTCTATCCTATCCAATCCTCTATCCTATCCTGTATCCTATCCTCTATCCTATCCTCTATCCTATCCTCTATCCTATCCTCTATCCTATCCTATCCTCAATCCTATCCTATCCTCTATTCTATCCTATCCTCTATCATATACTATCCTCTATCCTATCCTATCCTCTATCCTATCCTATCTTCTATCCGATCCACTATCCTATCCTATCCTCTATCCTATCCTATCCTCTATCCTATCCTATCTTCTATCCGATCCTCTATCCTATCCTATCCTCTATCCTATCCTATCCTCTATCCGATCATCTATCCTATCATATCCTCTATCCTATCCTATCCTCTATCTTATTCTATCCTCTATCCTATCCTCTATCGTATCCTCAATCCTATCCTCTATCATATCCAACCATCTATCGTATACTCTATCCTATCCTATCCTCTATCCTATCCTATCCTCTATCCTATCCTATCCTCTATCCTATCCTATCCTATCCCCTTTAATATCCTATCCTCTATCCTACCCTATCATCTATCCTATTCTATCCTCTATCCTATCCTATCCTCTATCCCATCCTATCCTCTATCCTATCCTATCCTCTATCCTATCCTATCCTCTATCCTATCCTCTATCCTATCCTATCCTGTATCCTATCCTATCCTCTATCCTATCCTATCCTCTATCCTATCCTATCCTCTATCCTATCCTATCCTCTATCCTATCCTATCCTCTATCCTATCCTATCCTCTATCCTATCATATCCTCTATCCTATCCTATCCTCTATCCTATCCTCTATCCTATCCTATCCTCTATCCTATCCTATCCCCTTTCCTATCCTATCCTCTATCCTATACTTTCCTCTATCCAATCCTATCCTCTATCCTATCCCATCCTCTATCCTTTCCTATCCTCTATCCTATCCTATCCTATCCTTTATCCTATCCTATCCTCTATCCTATCCTATCCTCTATCCTATCCTCTATCCTATCCTCTATCCTATCCTCAATCCTATCCTCTATCCTATCCTATCCTCTATCCTATCCTCTATCGTATCCTCAATCCTATCCTCTATCATATACTATCCTCTATCCTATCCTATCCTCTATCCTATCCTATCCTCTATCCTATTCTATCCTCTATCCTATCCTATCCTCTATCCTATCCTATCTTCTATCCGATCCTCTATCCTATCCTATCCTCTATCCTATCCTATCCTCTATCCTATTCTATCCTCTATCCTATCCTATCCTCTATCCTATCCTATCCTCTATCCTATCCTATCCTATCCTCTATCCTATCCTATCCTCTATCCTATCCTACCCTCTTTCCAATCCTATCCTCTATCCTATCCTATCCTCTATCCGATCATCTATCCTATCATATCCTCTATCCTATCCTATCCTCTATCTTATCCTATCCTCTATCCTATCCTCTATCGTATCCTCAATCCTATCCTCTAACATATCCAATCCTCTATCGTATACTCTATCGTATCCTATCCTCTATCCTATCCTATCCTCTATCCTATCCTTTCCTCAATCCTATTATATCCTCTATCCTATCCTATCCTCTATCCTATCCTATCCTATCCTCTATCCTATCCTATCCTCTATCCTATCCTATCCACTATCCTATCCTATCCTCTATCCTATCCTATCCTCTATCCTATCCTATCCTCTATCCCATCCTATCCTCTATCCTATCCTCTATCCTATCCTATCCTCTATCCTATCCTCTATCGTATCCTCAATCCTATCCTCTATCATATACTATCCTCTATCCTATCCTATCCTCTATCCTATCCTATCCTCTATCCTATTCTATCCTCTATCCTCTATCCTATCCTATCTTCTATCCGATCCTCTATCCTATCCTATCCTCTATCCTATCCTATCCTCTATCCTATTCTATCCTCTATCCTATCCTACCCTCTATCCTATCCTATCCTCTATCCTATCCTATCCTATCCTCTATCCTATCCTATCCTCTATCCTATCCTACCCTCTTTCCAATCCTATCCTCTATCCTATCCTATCCTCTATCCGATCATCTATCCTATCATATCCTCTATCCTATCCTATCCTCTATCTTATCCTATCCTCTATCCTATCCTCTATCGTATCCTCAATCCTATCCTCTATCATATCCAATCCTCTATCCTATCCTCTATCCTATCCTATCCTCTATCCTATTCTATCCTCTATCCTATCCTATCCTCTATCCTATCCTATCCTCTATCCTATCCTATCCTATCCTCTATCCTATCCTATCCTCTATCCTATCCTATCCTCTATCCTATCCTATCCTCTATCCTAACCTATCCTCTATCCTATCCTATCCTCTATCCTATCCTATCCTCTATCCTATCCTATCCTCTATCTTATCCTATCCTCTATCCTATCCTCTATCGTATCCTCAATCCTATCCTCTATCATATCCAATCCTCTATCGTATACTCTATCCTATCCTATCCTCTATCCTATCCTATCCTCTATCCTATCCTATCCTCTATCCTATCCTTTCCTCAATCCTATTATATCCTCTATCCTATCCTATCCTCTATCCCATCCTATCCTATCCTCTATCCTATCCTATCCTCTATCCTAACCTATCCTCTATCCTATTCTATCCTCTATCCTATCCTATCCTCTATCCCATCCTATCCTCTATCCTATCCTCTATCCTATCCTATCCTCTATCCTATCCTCTATCCTATCCTATCCTGTATCCTATCCTATCCTCTATCCTATCCTATCCTCTATCCTATCCTATCCTCTATCCTATCCTCTATCCTATCCTATCCTCTATCCTATCCTATCCTCTATCCTATCCTATCCCCTTTCCTATCCTATCCTCTATCCTACCCTATCCTCTATCCTATTCTATCCTCTATCCTATCCTATCCTCTATCCCATCCTATCCTCTATCCTATCCTATCCTCTATCCTATCCTATCCTCTATCCTATCCTCTATCCTATCCTATCCTGTATCCTATCCTATCCTCTATCCTATCCTATCCTCTATCCTATTCTATCCTCTA
>NW_027489063.1:0-126839 GCF_050948215.1 Halictus rubicundus | reverse complement strand
TAGAGGATAGGATAGGATAGGAGGATAGGATAGGATAGAGGATAGGATAGGATAGAGGATAGGATAGGATAGAGGATAGGATAGGATAGAGGATAGGATAGGATAGAGATAGGATAGGATAGAGGATAGGATAGGATAGAGGACAGGATAGGATAGAGGATAGGATAGGATAGGATAGAGGATAATATAGGATAGAGGATAGGATAGGATAGAGGATAGGATAGGATAGAGGATAGGATAGGATAGAGGATACGATATAGGATTTAATAGGATAGAGGATAGGATACGATAGATGATACGATAGGATAGAGGATAGGATAGGATAGAGGATAGGATAGGATAGAGGATACGATATAGGATTTAATAGGATAGAGGATAGGATACGATGGAGGATACGATAGGATAGAGGATAGGATAGGATAGAGGAATAGGATAGGATAGAGGATAGGATAGGATAGAGGATAGGATAGGATAGAGGATAGGATAGGATACAGGATAGGATAGGATAGAGGATAGGATATGAATGAGGATAGGATAGGATAGAGGATAGGATAGGATAGAGACTAGGATAGGATAGAGGATAGGATAGGATAGAGGATAGGATAGGATAGAGGATAGGATAGGATAGAGGATGGGATAGGATAGAGGATAATATAGGATAGAGGATAGGATAGGATAGAGGATAGGATAGGATTGAGGATAGGATAGGATAGAGGATAGGATATGATAGAGGATAGGATAGGATAGAGAGGATAGGATAGGATAGAGGATAGGATAGGATAGAGGATAATATAGGATAGAGGATAGGATAGGATAGAGGATAGGATAGGATAGAGGATAGGATAGAGGATAGGATAGGATAGAGGATAGGATAGGATAGAGGATAGGATAGGATAGAGGATAGGATAGGATAGAGGATAGGATACGATAGAGGATAAGGATAGGATAGAGGATAGGATAGGATAGAGGATAGGATATGATAGAGGATAGGATAGGATAGAGGATAGGATAGGATAGAGAATAGGATAGGATAGAGGATAGGATAGGATAGAGGATAGGATAGGATAGAGGATAGGATAGGATAGGATAGAGGATAATATAGGATAGAGGATAGGATAGGATAGAGGATAGGATAGGATACAGGATAGGATAGGATAGAGGATAGGATAGGATAGAGGATACGATATAGGATTTAATAGGATAGAGGATAGGATACGATAGAGGATACGATAGGATAGAGGATAGGATAGGATAGAGAATAGGATAGGATAGAGGATAGGATAGGATAGAGGATAGGATAGGATAGAGGATAGGATAGGATAGAGGATAGGATAGGATAGGATAGAGGATAATATAGGATAGAGGATAGGATAGGATAGAGGATAGGATAGGATAGAGGATAGGATAGGATACAGGATAGGATAGGATAGAGGATAGGATATGAATGAGGATAGGATAGGATAGAGGATAGGATAGGATAGAGACTAGGATAGGATAGAGGATAGGATAGGATAGAGGATAGGATAGGATAGAGGATAGGATAGGATAGAGGATGGGATAGGATAGAGGATAATATAGGATAGAGGATAGGATAGGATAGAGGATAGGATAGGATAGAGGATAGGATAGGATTGAGGATAGGATAGGATAGAGGATAGGATATGATAGAGGATAGGATAGGATAGAGGATAGGATAGGATAGAGGATAGGATAGGATAGAGGATAGTATAGGATAGAGGATAGGATAGGATAGAGAATAGGATAGGATAGAGGATAGGATAGGATAGAGGATAGGATAGGATAGAGGATAGGATAGGATAGGATAGAGGATAATATAGGATAGAGGATAGGATAGGATAGAGGATAGGATAGGATAGAGGATAGGATAGGATAGGATAGAGGATAATATAGGATAGAGGATAGGATAGGATAGAGGATAGGATAGGATAGAGGATAGGATAGGATAGAGGATAGGATAGGATAGGAGGATAGCATAGGATAGGATAGAGGATAATATAGGATAGAGGATAGGATAGGATTAGAGGATAGGATAGGATAGAGGATAGGATAGGATAGGATAGAGTGATAGGATAGGATAGAGGCACTTCGACTAGGATAGCATAGGATAGAGATAGGAGGATAGAGCTCGTGATTACGTTAGGCACTTTCACGTCACGTTCACTAGGATAGGATTCACGATGCACTTAGGATAGTACTTAGGATAGGATCTAGGATTCAGGCTAGGATAGGATAGGATTAGAGGATAGGATAGGATCGGATAGGATCAGGATAGGATAGGCACTTCGATACTTTCCACTTCACTTCACTCGATAGGATAGGGATAGGATAGGATAGTGGATTCAGGATAGGTTCACGGATAGTGATAGGATAGCTACGAGGATAGGATCATGGATAGGATAGGCACGTCACAGCACTCCGTCACGTCACTTCACTCTTCACGGATCACTGCAGGCTAGGACGTCACTTCACCCTTCACTCACGTTCATAGAGCAGATTCAGATCACGGATTCACTTCACGTCACCTTCACTTCACGTCACTTCACTCTGCACCACACGTTCACTCTTCACTTGCACTGCACTCTTCACTTCACTTCACTCTCACGTCACGCTTCACTTCACTCTCTCACGGTCCTTCGGCACTCTTCACCTCACACTTCTAACCACTTCACTTCTTCACGTCACCTCACTCTTCACTTCACTTCTCACTGTTCAAGTTAGCGGATCGGCACTTCACGTCATCTTCACTTCACTTCACGTCTTCACGTGCACATCACTCTTCACGTCACACGGCAAGTCACTTCACTCGTCACGTCACTTCACTCTGCACTTCACTTCACCTGTCACCTCACCTGTCAATGCATTCATTCTTCAGCTCCACTTCACGCTTCACTTCACTTCACTCTGTCACGTGTGCACATCACCCGTTCACGTCGCTTACTCTTACTTCACTTCACTCTTCACTCCACTTCACCCTGCACTTCACGTCACGCTTCACTTCACTTCACTCTTCACTCCACTTCACTCTTCACTGCACTTCACTCTTCACTTCACATCACCCTTCACTTCACTTCACGCTTCACTTCACTTCACTCTTCACTTCACTTCATTCTTCACTTCACCTCACTCGTCACCTTCACTTCACTTCACTCTTCACTTCACATCACTCTTCACTGCACTTGCACTCTGTCACTTCACTGCACTCTCACTTCACTTCACGTCGTCACTTCACTTCACTCTGTCACGTCACTTCACTCTGCACTTCACTTCACTTCACTCTTGCACCACACGTCACTCTTCACTTCCTTCACTCTTCACTTCACGTCACTCTCCACTTCACTGTCACTCTTCACGGCACTTCACTCTTCACTTCACTTCACTCTGCACTTCACTTCACTCTTCATTGCACTTCACTCTTCACCTCACGTCACTCTTCACTGTCACTTCACTCTGCACTTCACTTCAAGCTTCACTTCACTTCACTCTTCACTTCACATCACTCTTCACTTCACTTCACTCTTCACTTCACTTCACTCGTCACTTCACTTCACTCTTCACTTCACTGCACTCTTCACTTCACTTCACTCTGCACTTCACCTCATGCTGCACCTTCACTTCACTCGTCACTTCTCTTCACTCTTCACGTCACATCACTCTTCACTTCACTTCACTCTTCACTTCACTTCACTCTCCACTTCACTTCACTCTTCACTTCACTTCACTCTTCACTTCACTTCACTCTTCACTTCACTTCACTTCACTCTTCACCACACTTCACTCTTCACGTTCTCTTCACGCTTCACTTCACTTCACTCTTCACTTCACTCACTCTTCACTTCACTTCACTTCTTCACCTCACACTGTCAAACCACTTCACTCTTCACTTCACCTCACTCTTCACCTCACTTCACTCTCACTTCACTTCACTCTCACTTCACTTCACTCTGTCACTTCACTTCACTCTTCACTTCACTTGCACTCTTCACTTCACTGCACTCTTCACTTCACTTCACTCTTCACTTCACTTCACTTCACTCTTCACCACACTCACTCTTCACTTCACTTCACTCTTCACTTCACTCTTCACTTCACTTCACTCTTCACTTCACTTCACTCTTCACTTCACTGCACTCGTCACTTCACTTCACCTTCACTTCTTCACTCTTGACTTCACTTCACTTCACTCACTTCACCCTTCACTTCACTTCACTCTTCACTTCACTTCACTCTTCACTCCACGTCACTCTTCACTTCACTTCACTCTTCACTTCACATCACCCTTCACTTCACTTCACTCTTCACTTCACTTCACTCTTCACTTCACTTCACTCTTCACTTCACTCCCTCGTCACGTCACTTCACTCTTCACGTCACTTAACTCTTCATTCACTTCACTCGTCACCACACGTCACTCTTCACTTCACTTCACTCTTCACTTCACTTCACTCTTCACTTCACTTCACTCTTCACTTCACTTCACTCTTCACTTCACTTCATTCTTCACTTCACCTCACTCTTCACCTTCACTTCACTTCACTCTGCACTTCACATCACTCTTCACTTCACTTCACTCTGTCACTTCCACTCTCCACGTCACTTCACTCTTCACTTCACTGCACTCTTCACTTCACTTCACTCTTGCACTTCACTTCACTTCACTCGTTCACCACACTTCACTCTTCACTTCCCGTCACTCTTCACGTTCACTTCACTCTCCACTTCACTTCACTCTTCACTTCACTTCACTCTTCACTTCACTTCACTCTTCACTTCACTTCACTCTTCATTTCACTTCACTCTTCACCACACTTCACTCTTCACTTTACTTCACTCGTCACTGTCACTTCATCTGCACTTCACTTCACTCTTCACGTCACATCACTCTTCACTTCACTTCACTCTTCACTTCACTTCACTCTTCACTTCACTTCACTCTTCACTTCACTTCACTCTTCACTTCACTTGCACTCTTCACTTCACCTCAGTCTGCACCTTCACTTCACTCTTCACTTCACTTCACTCTTCACTTCACATCACTCTTCACTTCACTTCACTCTTCACTTCACTTCACTCTCCACGTCACTTCACGCTTGCACTGCACTTCACTCTTCACTTCACTTCACTCTTCACTTCACTTCACTTCACTCTTCACCACACGTCACTCTTCACTTCACTTCACTCTTCACGTTCACTTCACTCTTCACTTCACTTCACTCTTCACCTCACACTTCAAACCACTTCACTCTTCACTTCACCTCACTCTTCACCTCACTTCACTCTTCACTTCACTTCACTCTCCACTTCACTTCACTCTTCACTTCACTTCACGCTTCACGTCACTTCACTCTTCACTTCACTGTCACTCTTCACTTCACTTCACTCTGCACTTCACTTCACTTCACTCTTCACCACACTTCACTCTTCACTGCACTTCACTCTTCACTTCACTTCACTCGTCACTTCACTTCACTCTTCACTTCACGTCACTCGTCACCACTCTTCACGTCTTCACTTCACGTCACTCTTCACTTCACTCTTCACCTTCACTTCACTTCACTCTTCACTTCACGTCACTCGTCACTTCACTTCACTCTGTCACTTCACTTCACTCTTCACTTCACTTCACTCTCACTGTCACTTCACTCGTCACTTCACTTCACTCTTCACGTCACGTCACTCTTCACTTCACTTCACTCTTCACTTCACTTCACTCTTCACTGCACTTCACTTCACGCTTCACCACACTTCACTCTTCACTTCACTTCACTCTTCACTTCACTTCACTCTTCACTTCACGCTTCACGTCACTTCACTCTTCACCACACTTCACTCTTCACTTCACTTCACTCTTCACTTCACAACACTCTTCACGTTCACTTCACTCTGCACGTCACTTCACTCTGCACTTCACTGCACTCTTCACTTCATTTCACTCTTCACTTCACGTCACTCTTCACCTCACACTTCAATTCACTTCATTCTTCACTCCACGTCACTCTTCACTTCACTTCACTCTTCACTTCACATCACCCTTCACTTCACTTCACTCTCACTTCACTTCACTCTTCACTCCACGTCACCCTTCACGTCACTTCACTCTGCACTTCACTTCACTCTTCACTCCACTTCACTCTTCACTTCACTTCACTCTTCACTTCACATCACCCTTCACTTCACTTCACTCTTCACTTCACTTCACTCTTCACTTCACTTCACTCTTCACTTCACTCCCCTCTTCACTTCACTTCACTCTTCACTTCACTTAACTCTTCAGTTCACTTCACTCTTCCCCACACGTCACTCTTCACTGCACTTCACTCTGTCACTGCACTTCACTTCACTCTTCACTTCACTCTTCACTTCACTCTTCACTTCACTCTTCACTTCACTTCACTCTTCACTTCACGTCACTCTTCACTTCACGTCACTCTTCACTTCACTTCACTCTTCACTTCACTTCACTCTTCACTTCACTTCACTCTTCACTGTCACTTCACGCTTCACTTCACTTCACTCTTCACTTCACTTCACTCTTCACCTCACACTTCAAACCACTGAACTCTTCACTTCACCTCACTCTTCACTTCACTTCACACGTCAATTCACGTCACTCTTCACTTCACTTCAATCTTCACTTCACTTCACTCTTCACTTCACATCACGCTTCACTTCACACTTCAATTGCACTTCACTCTTCACTTCACTTGCACTCTTCACTTCACGTCACTCTCCACCTCACATCACTCCTCACTGTCACTTCACGCTTCACTTCACGTCACTCTTCACTTCACTTCACTCTGCACCTCACACTGCAATTCACTTCATTCGTCACTCCACTTCACTCGTCACTGCACTTCACTCTTCACTGTCACAGCACCCTTCACTGTCACTGCACTCTTCACTGTCACGTCACTCTTCACTCCACTGCACCCTCTTCACGCCTCACTTCACTTCACTTCACGCGTCACTTGCACTCCACTGTACTCTTCACGGCACGTCACTCTTCACTTCACATCACCCGTCACGTTCACTTCACTCGTCACTTCACTTCACTCTCCACTTCACTTCACTCTTCACTTCACTTCACTCGTCACTTCACTTCACTCTTCACTTCACTTCACATCACTCTTCACCACACTTCACTCTTCACGTCACTTCACTCTTCACTGCACTTCACCCTTCACTGCACTTCACTCTTCACTTCACTTCACTCTTCACCTCACACTTCAAACCACTGTCACTCTGTCACTGTCACCTCACTCTTCACCTCACGTCACTCTTCACTTCACTTCACTCTCCACTTCACTGTCACTCTTCACTTCACTTCACGCTGCACTTCACTTCACTCTTCACTTCACTTCACTCGTCACGTCACTTCACTTCACTCTTCACCACACTTCACTCTTCACTTCACTTCACTCGTCACTTCACTCTTCTTCACTTCACTCTTCACTTCACTTCACCCTTCACGTCACTTCACGCTCACTGCACATCATCTTCACTTCACTTCACTCTTCACTTCACTTCACTCTCCACTTCACTTCACTCTGTCACTGCACTTCACTCTTCACTTCACTTCACTCTTCACGTCACTTCACTCTTCATTTCACTTCACTCTGTCACCACACTTCACTCTGCACGTTCACTTCACTCTTCACTTCACTGCACTCTTCACGTCACTTCAATCGTCACTGTCACTTCACTCGTCACTTCACAGCACTCTTCACTTCACTTCACTCTTCACTTCACGTCACTCTTCACTTCACTTCACTCTTCACGACACTTCACTCTCACTTCACTTCACTCGCACTTCACTTCACTCTTCACTTCACTTCACTCTTCACTTCACTTCACTCTTCACTTCACTTCACTTCACTCTTCACCACACTGTCACTCTTCACTTCACTTCACTCTGCACTTCACTTGCACTCTGCACTGCACTTCACTCTTCACTTCACTTCACTGCGTCACTGCACTTCACTCTTCACTTCACTGTCACTCTTCACGTCACTTCACTCTTCACTTCACTTCACTCTTCACTTCACTTCACTCTGCACTTCACTTCACTCTTCACGTCACTTCACTCTACTTCACTTCACTCTTCACTTCACTTCACTCTTCACTGCACTTCACGCGTGCACTCCACTTCACGTCACTCGTTCACCACACGTCACTCTTCACTTCACTTCACTCGGCACTTCACTTCACTCTCACTCACTTCACTCGTCACTTCACTTCACTCTTCACTTCACTTCACTTCACTCTTCACCACACTACACTCTTCACGTCACTTCACTCTGCACTTCACTTCACTCTTCACTGTCACTGCACTCTTCACTTCACTTCACGCTCCACTTCACTTCACTCGTCACTTCACTTCACTCGTCACCTCACACTTCAAACCACTTAACTCTGTCACTTCACCTCACTCTTCACTTCACGTCACTCTTGCACTTCACTTCACTCTTCAGTGTCACGTGCACTCTTCACGTCACTTCACGTCTGCACTGCCACTTCACTCTGTCACTTCACGTCACTCTTCACTTCACATCACCCTTCACTTCACTTCACTCTGCACGTCACTGCACTCTTCACTTCACTGCACCCTTCACTTCACTTCACTCATCACTGCACTTCACTCTTCACTGCACTTCACCGTCACTTCACGTCACTGCAGCTCTTCACCACACTTCACTCTTCACTTCACTTCACTCGTCACTGTCACTTCACTCGTCCACGTCACTTCACTCTTCACTTCACTTCACTCGTTCACGTCACTGTCACTCTTCACTTCACTTCACTCTCCACTTCACTTCACTCTGCACTTCACGTCACTCTGTCACCTCACACTTCAAACCACTTAACTCGTGCACGTCACCGCACGTCTTCACTTCACGTTCACACTGCAATTGCACTTCACTCGTCACTGCACTGCAAGTCTGTCACGGCACGTGCACTCACTCACCACCCCCCCCCCCCGTCGTCGGCGGCCCCGCGCTCGACACACCACACCACACCACCCACCACACCACTCACCGCACACCACTCCCCACCACACACCACACCACTCCACACACTCACCTCACCACACCCCTCACCCCACAACACTCACCACACTCCAACCACACCACACCTCCACACCTCACTCACCTCACCACATCCACACCTCACCACACCACCCTCCACACCACACCACTCACCTCACTCACACCTCTCAACCTCACACCACTCCACTCACTCACCAGCACACCACATCCTCACCACACCACACCTCACACCACACCACACCACTCTCACACCTCACCACTCTCCTCACCTAATCCACTACCAACCACACCACTCCTCACTCCTAACCTATCCTCTATCCTCACTCACCTCACCTCTACCACACCACTCCTACTCACTATCCTATCGATCCTCTATCCTATCCAATCCTCTATCCTATCCCATCCTCTATCCTATCCTATCCTCTATCCTATCCTATCCTCTATCGTCTCCTATCCTCTAACCTATTAAATCCTATATCGTATCCTCTATCCTATCCTATCCTCTATCCTATCCTATGCTCTATCCTATCCTATCCTCTATCCTATCCTATCCTCTATCCTATCCTATCCTCTATCCTATCCTATCCTCTATACTATATTATCCTCTATCCTATCCTATCCTATCCTCTATCCTATCCTATCCTCTATCCTATCCTATCCTCTATCCTATCCTATCCTCTATCCTATCCTATCCTCTATCCTATATTATCCTCTATCCTATCCTATGCTATCCTCTATCCTATCCTATCCTCTATCCTATCCTATCCTCTATCCTATCCTACTCTATCCTATCCTATCCTCTATCCTATCCTATCCTCTATCCTATCCTATCCTCTATCCTATCCTATCCTCTATCCTATCCTATCCTCTATCCTATCCTATCCTCTATCCTATCCTATCCTCTATCCTATCCTATCCTCTATCCTATCCTATCCTCTATCCTATCCTATCCTCTATCCTATCCTATCCTCTATCCTATATTATCCTCTATCCTATCCTATCCTATCCTCTATCCTATCCTATCCTCTATCCTATCCTATCCTCTATCCTATCCTATTCTCTATCCTATCCTATCCTCTATCCTATACTATCCTCTATCCTATCCTATCCTCTATCCTATCCTATCCTCTATCCTATCCTATCCTCTATCATATCCTATCCTCTATCCTATCCTATCCTCAATCCTATCCTATCCTCTATCCTATCCTATCCTCTATCCTATCCTATCCTCTATCCTATATTATCCTCTATCCTATCCCATCCTCTATCCTATCCTATCCTCTATCCTATCCTATCCTCTATCCTATCCTATCCTCTATCCTATCCTAGTCTCTATCCTATCCTATCCTCTATCCTATCCTATCCTCATTCATATCCTATCCTCTATCCTATCCTATCCTGTATCCTATCCTATCCTCTATCCTATCCTATCCTCTATCCTATCCTATCCTCTATCCTATATTATCCTCTATCCTATCCTATCCTATCCTCTATCCTATCCTATCCTCTATCCTATCCTATCCTCTATCCTATCCTATCCTCTATCCTATCCTATTCTCTATCCTATCCTATCCTCTATCCTATCGTATCCTCTATCGTATCCTATCCTCTATCCTATTAAATCCTATATCGTATCCTCTATCCTATCCTATCCTCTATCCTATCCTATCCTGTATCCTATCCTATCCTCTATCCTATCCTATCCTCTATCCTATATTATCCTCTATCATATCCTATCCTATCCTCTATCCTATCCTATCCTCTATCCTATCCTATCCTCTATCCTATCCTATTCTCTATCCTATCCTATCCTCTATCCTATCCTATCCTGTATCATATCCTATCCTCTATCCTATCCTATCCTCTACCCTATTCTATCCTCTATCCTATCCTATCCTCTATCCTATCCTATCCTGTATCCTATTCTATCCTCTATCCTATCCTATCCTCTATCCTATCCTATCCTGTATCATATCCTATCCTCTATCCTATCCTATCCTCTATCCTATTCTATCCTCCATCCTATCCAATCCTATATCGTATCCTCTATCCTATCCTATCCTCTATCCTATCCTATCCTCTATCCTATCCTATCGTCTATCATATCGTATGCTCTATCCTATCCTATCCTCTATCCTATCCTATCCTCTATCCTATCCAATCCTATATCCTATCCTCTATCATATCCTATCCTCTATCCTATCCTATCCTCAATCCTATCCTATCCGCTATCCTATCCAATCCTATATCCTATCCTATCCTCTATCGTATCCTATCCTCTAACCTATTAAATCCTATATCGTATCCTCTATCCTATCCTATCCTCTATCCTATCCTATCCTCTATCCTATCCTATCCTCTATCCTATCCTATCCTCTATCCTATCCTATCCTCTATCCTATCCTATCCTCTATCCTATCCTATCCTCTATCCTATCCTATCCTCTATCCTATCCTATCCTCTATCCTATCCTCTATCCTATCCTCTATCCTATCCTCTATCCTATCCTATCCTCTATCCTATCCTATCCTCTATCCTATATTGTCCTCTATCCTATCCCATCCTCTAACCTATCCTATCCTCTATCCTATCCTATCCTCTGTTCTATCCTATCCTCTATCCTATCCTATCCTCTATCCTATCCTATCCTCTATCCTATCCTATCCTGTATCATATCCTATCCTCTATCCTATCCTATCCTCTATCCTATTCTATCCTCTATCCTATCCTATCCTCTATCCTATCCTATCCTGTATCCTATTCTATCCTCTATCCTATCCTATCCTCTATCCTATCCTATCCTGTATCATATCCTATCCTCTATCCTATCCTATCCTCTATCCTATTCTATCCTCCATCCTATCCAATCCTATATCGTATCCTCTATCCTATCCTATCCTCTATCCCATCCTATCCTCTATCCTATCCTATCCTCTATCCTATCCTATCCTCTATCCTATCCTATCCTCTATAATATCCTATCCTCTATCCTATCCTATCCTCTATCCTATATTATCCTCTATCCTATCCTATCCTCTATCCTATCCTCTATCCTATCCTATCCTCTATCCTATCCTATCCTCTATCCTATATTATCCTCTATCCTATCCTATCCTATCCTCTATCCTATCCTATCCTCTATCCTATCCTATCCTCTATCCTATCCTATCCTCTATCCTATCCTATCCTCTATCCTATCCTATCCTCTATCCTATCCTATCCTCTATCCTATCCTATCCTCTATCCTATCCTATCCTCTATCCTATCCTATCCTCTATCCTATCCTATCCTCTATCCTATCCTATCCTCTATCCTATCCTATCCTCTATCCTATATTATCCTCTATCCTATCCTATCCTCTATCCTATCCTATCCTCTATCCTATCCTATCCTCTATCCTATCCTATCCTCTATCCTATATTATCCTCTATCCTATCCTATCCTATCCTCTATCCTATCCTATCCTCTATCCTATCCTATCCTCTATCCTATCCTATCCTCTATCCTATCCTATCCTCTATCCTATCCTATTCTCTATCCTATCCTATCCTCTATCCTATCGTATCCTCTATCGTATCCTATCCTCTATCCTATTAAATCCTATATCGTATCCTCTATCCTATCCTATCCTCTATCCTATCCTATCCTCTATCCTATCCTATCCTCTATCCTATATTATCCTCTATCCTATCCTATCCTATCCTCTATCCTATCCTATCCTCTATCCTATCCTATCCTCTATCCTATCCTATTCTCTATCCTATCCTATCCTCTATCCTATCCTATCCTCTATCATATCCTATCCTCTATCCTATCCTATCCTCTATCCTATCCTTATCCTCCATCGTATCCTATCCTCTATCCTATCCTATCCTCTATCCTATCCTATCCTCTATCCTATCCTATCCTCTATCCTATCCTATCCTCTATCCTATCCTATCCTCTATCATATCCTATCCTCTATCCTATCCTATCCTCAATCCTATCCTATCCTCTATCCTACCCTATCCTCTATCCTATATTATCCTCTATCCTATCCCATCCTCTATCCTATCCTATCCTCTATCCTATCCTATCCTCTATCCTATCCTATCCTCTATCCTATCCTAGTCTCTATCCTATCCTATCCTCTATCCTGTCCTATCCTCTATCCTATATTATCCTCTATCCTATCCTATCCTATCCTCTATCCTATCCTATCCTCTATCCTATCCTATCCTCTATCCTATCCTATTCTCTATCCTATCCTATCCTCTATCCTATCCTATCCTCTATCATATCCTATCCTCTATCCTATCCTATCCTTATCCTCTATCGTATCCTATCCTCCATCCTATCCTATCCTCTATCCTATCCTATCCTCTATCCTATCCTATCCTCTATCCTATCCTATCCTCTATCCTATCCTATCCTCTATCCTATATTATCCTCTATCCTATCCCATCCTCTAACCTATCCTATCCTCTATCCTATCCTATCCTCTGTTCTATCCTATCCTCTATCCTATCCTATCCTCTATCCTATCCTATCCTCTATCCTATCCTATCCTGTATCATATCCTATCCTCTATCCTATCCTATCCTCTATCCTATTCTATCCTCTATCCTATCCTATCCTCTATCCTATCCTATCCTGTATCCTATTCTATCCTCTATCCTATCCTACCCTCTATCCTCTCCTATCCTGTATCATATCCTATCCTCTATCCTATCCTATCCTCTATCCTATCCTATCCTCTATCCTATCCTATCCTCTATCCTATCCTCTATCCTATCCTATCCTCTATCCTATATTATCCTCTATCCTATCCTATCCTATCCTCTATCCTATCCTATCCTCTATCCTATCCTATCCTCTATCCTATCCTATCCTCTATCCTATCCTATCCTCTATCCTATCCTATTCTCTATCCTATCCTATCCTCTATCCTATCGTATCCTCTATCGTATCCTATCCTCTATCCTATTAAATCCTATATCGTATCCTCTATCCTATCCTATCCTCTATCCTATCCTATCCTCTATCCTATCCTATCCTCTATCCTATCCTATCCTCTATCCTATATTATCCTCTATCCTATCCTATCCTATCCTCTATCCTATCCTATCCTCTATCCTATCCTATCCTCTATCCTATCCTATTCTCTATCCTATCCTATCCTCTATCCTATCCTATCCTCTATCATATCCTATCCTCTATCCTATCCTATCCTCTATCCTATCCTTATCCTCCATCGTATCCTATCCTCTATCCTATCCTATCCTCTATCCTATCCTATCCTCTATCCTATCCTATCCTCTATCCTATCCTATCCTCTATCCTATCCTATCCTCTATCATATCCTATCCTCTATCCTATCCTATCCTCAATCCTATCCTATCCTCTATCCTATCCTATCCTCTATCCTATATTATCCTCTATCCTATCCCATCCTCTATCCTATCCTATCCTCTATCCTATCCTATCCTCTATCCTATCCTATCCTCTATCCTATCCTAGTCTCTATCCTATCCTATCCTCTATCCTGTCCTATCCTCTATCCTATATTATCCTCTATCCTATCCTATCCTATCCTCTATCCTATCCTATCCTCTATCCTATCCTATCCTCTATCCTATCCTATTCTCTATCCTATCCTATCCTCTATCCTATCCTATCCTCTATCATATCCTATCCTCTATCCTATCCTATCCTTATCCTCTATCGTATCCTATCCTCCATCCTATCCTATCCTCTATCCTATCCTATCCTCTATCCTATCCTATCCTGTATCATATCCTATCCTCTATCCTATCCTATCCTCTATCCTATTCTATCCTCTATCCTATCCTATCCTCTATCCTATCCTATCCTGTATCCTATTCTATCCTCTATCCTATCCTACCCTCTATCCTCTCCTATCCTGTATCATATCCTATCCTCTATCCTATCCTATCCTCTATCCTATTCTATCCTCCATCCTATCCAATCCTATATCGTATCCTCTATCCTATCCTATCCTCTATCCTATCCTATCCTCTATCCTATCCAATCCTATATCCTATCCTCTATCATATCCTATCCTCTATCCTATCCTATCCTCAATCCTATCCTATCCGCTATCCTATCCAATCCTATATCCTATCCTATCCTCTATCGTATCCTATCCTCTAACCTATTAAATCCTATATCGTATCCTCTATCCTATCCTATCCTCTATCCTATCCTATCCTCTATCCTATCCTATGCTCTATCCTATCCTATCCTCTATCCTATCCTATCCTCTATCCTATATTATCCTCTATCCTATCCTATCCTATCCTCTATCCTATCCTATCCTCTATCATATCCTATCATCTATCCTATCCTATCCTGTATCCTATCCTATCCTCTATCCTATCCTATCCTCTATCCTATCCTATCCTGTATCATATCCTATCCTCTATCCTATCCTATCCTCTATCCTATTCGATCCTCTATCCTATCCTATCCTCTATCCTATCCCATCCTCTATCCTATCCTATCCTCTATCCTATCCTATCCTCTATCGTATCCTATCCTCTAACCTATTAAATCCTATATCGTATCCTCTATCCTATCCTATCCTCTATCCTATCCTATGCTCTATCCTATCCTATCCTCTATCCTATCCTATCCTCTATCCTATCCTATCCTCTATCCTATCCTATCCTCTATACTATATTATCCTCTATCCTATCCTATCCTATCCTCTATCCTATCCTATCCTCTATCCTATCCTATCCTCTATCCTATCCTATCCTCTATCCTATCCTATCCTCTATCCTATATTATCCTCTATCCTATCCTATGCTATCCTCTATCCTATCCTATCCTCTATCCTATCCTATCCTCTATCCTATCCTATCCTCTATCCTATCCTATCCTCTATCCTATATTATCCTCTATCCTATCCTATCCTATCCTCTATCCTATCCTATCCTCTATCCTATCCTATCCTCTATCCTATATTATCCTCTATCCTATCCTATCCTATCCTCTATCCTATCCTATCCTCTATCCTATCCTATCCTCTATCCTATCCTATTCTCTATCCTATCCTATCCTCTATCCTATACTATCCTCTATCCTATCCTATCCTCTATCCTATCCTATCCTCTATCCTATCCTATCCTCTATCATATCCTATCCTCTATCCTATCCTATCCTCAATCCTATCCTATCCTCTATCCTATCCTATCCTCTATCCTATCCTATCCTCTATCCTATATTATCCTCTATCCTATCCCATCCTCTATCCTATCCTATCCTCTATCCTATCCTATCCTCTATCCTATCCTATCCTCTATCCTATCCTAGTCTCTATCCTATCCTATCCTCTATCCTATCCTATCCTCATTCATATCCTATCCTCTATCCTATCCTATCCTGTATCCTATCCTATCCTCTATCCTATCCTATCCTCTATCCTATCCTATCCTCTATCCTATATTATCCTCTATCCTATCCTATCCTATCCTCTATCCTATCCTATCCTCTATCCTATCCTATCCTCTATCCTATCCTATCCTCTATCCTATCCTATTCTCTATCCTATCCTATCCTCTATCCTATCGTATCCTCTATCGTATCCTATCCTCTATCCTATTAAATCCTATATCGTATCCTCTATCCTATCCTATCCTCTATCCTATCCTATCCTGTATCCTATCCTATCCTCTATCCTATCCTATCCTCTATCCTATATTATCCTCTATCCTATCCTATCCTATCCTCTATCCTATCCTATCCTCTATCCTATCCTATCCTCTATCCTATCCTATTCTCTATCCTATCCTATCCTCTATCCTATCCTATCCTCTATCATATCCTATCCTCTATCCTATCCTATCCTCTATCCTATCCTTATCCTCTATCGTATCCTATCCTCTATCCTATCCTATCCTCTATCCTATCCTATCCTCTATCCTATCCTATCCTCTATCCTATCCTATCCTCTATCCTATCCTCTATCCTATCCTATCCTCTATCCTATCCTATCCTCTATCCTATATTATCCTCTATCCTATCCTATCCTCTATCCTATCCTATCCTCTATCCTATCCTATCCTCTATCATATCCTATCCTCTATCCTATCCTATCCTCAATCCTATCCTATCCTCTATCCTATCCTATCCTCTATCCTATATTATCCTCTATCCTATCCCATCCTCTATCCTATCCTATCCTCTATCCTATCCTATCCTCTATCCTATCCTATCCTCTATCCTATCCTAGTCTCTATCCTATCCTATCCTCTATCCTATCCTATCCTCATTCATATCCTATCCTCTATCCTATCCTATCCTGTATCCTATCCTATCCTCTATCCTATCCTATCCTCTATCCTATCCTATCCTCTATCCTATCCTATTCTCTATCCTATCCTATCCTCTATCCTATCGTATCCTCCATCGTATCCTATCCTCTATCCTATTAAATCCTATATCGTATCCTCTATCCTATCCTATCCTCTATCCTATCCTATCCTCTATCCTATCGTATCATCTATCGTATCCTATCCTCTATCCTATTAAATCCTATATCGTATCCTCTATCCTATCCTATCCTCTATCCTATCCTATCCTCTATCCTATCCTATCCTCTATCCTATATTATCCTCTATCCTATCCTATCCTATCCTCTATCCTATCCTGTCCTCTATCCTATCCTATCCTCTATCCTATCCTATTCTCTATCCTATCCTATCCTCTATCCTATCCTATCCTCTATCCTATCCTATCCTCTATCCTATCCTATCCTCTATCCTATCCTATCCTCTATCCTATCCTATCCTCTATCCTATCCTATCCTCTATCCTATCCTATCCTCTATCCTATCCTATCCTCTATCCTATCCTCTATCCTATCCTATCCTCTATCCTATCCTATCCTCTATCCTATATTATCCTCTATCCTATCCTATCCTCTATCCTATCCTATCCTCTATCCTATCCTATCCTCTATCATATCCTATCCTCTATCCTATCCTATCCTCAATCCTATCCTATCCTCTATCCTATCCTATCCTCTATCCTATATTATCCTCTATCCTATCCCATCCTCTATCCTATCCTATCCTCTATCCTATCCTATCCTCTATCCTATCCTATCCTCTATCCTATCCTATCCTCTATCCTATCCTATCCTCTATCCTATCCTATCCTCTATCCTGTCCTCTATCCTATCCTCTATCCTATCCTATCCTCTATCCTATCCTATCCTCTATCCTATATTATCCTCTATCCTATCCCATCCTCTAACCTATCCTATCCTCTATCCTATCCTATCCTCTGTCCTATCCTATCCTCTATCCTATATTATCCTCTATCCTATCCTATCCTATCCTCTATCCTATCCTATCCTCTATCCTATCCTATCCTCTATCCTATCCTATCCACTATCCTATCCTATTCTCTGTTACGTATGGAGACGTTTCTCCACGTTTATTTCGATTAGAAGTTCTAATCTCTTTTCCTGAGAACGAAAAGCGTCCCAACAGGCCCCTTGTTTAATAATTGTACTCCGGCTGGACGCAGCTGGCACGAAGCATGATTCAGTAACAGCACCGTACGATTTCCTAATATGGAAATCTTCAAAACATCCCCTTCTGGAATGTATTGTCAAGATAGTCTTTGATAGGAAACATCCTGGCTAACCCTTCGTTTTACCCCTATAAACAAAAGATCCAGCTGCAAACCTTAAACTCACTAGAAACGACAAATACGAGTATGCGACCGTAAAATAAAACAGATACATTCCCCTCTCATTTTTAGGGTATATAAACCCATGCATTTTCATCCTCTTTGGTTAGTCGAGAAGCGGTTCAGAAGTGATTCGGTCGCGGTATAGTAATCGTGCAGTCACGTCGCGTTACACGCGTAAGAGTCAGTTCTAGTGAGATCGGGTAAAAGTCCCTTTCGAATCAAACGTAACCTTATAGAATCCGTTAGTTCGTGTATATTCTATTTGTCTTTCAACAATCGCTCTCCGACCCCGCATTGCCAGTGCGTCAACACCGTGCATCACTAGGTAACAATATCTCTAATTGTACACTTACCACATTCACTCGCGACACAGACAATTACACTTGTAACTATTCCAATTCAGAATAAATTGTCTTGTTTGTTAACTCGCGTAATCTACAACCCTTAATTATTGCCTAATATCCTAATCTAATAATTGAACGTTCCCACATGATACAATCTTACCGCTCGGATTGTATCAATTGAATAAGTTACGAGGCTTACTAATCCTAATTCAAATCAACAAAGATTTCAATATTAACTAATAATAGAAACCATATTCCTGGGGTAACAACCCCTCGCCGGCCTCTCGCGTTGCTCGCAGCCCTGGCTCGTAACAAAACTGGTGACAGCGGTGGGATACATTCAATTATTTTAGGATCGCTTTAATTTTTGGTTTTTTACAAGTTAAATTACTCGTAACTGAGTATCGACAATATACTAGTTTTCGCTAGTCACGTCGTAATATTATAAGCAATATACTAGTTTTCGCTAGTTACGCTTTTATTAAAAAATTATATACTAGTTTTCGCTAGTTACGTTTTAAAAAATGCTGAACGGAATAGCAAATACTTCTAACGCTGACATAATGAACTTGACGGTATCACTTGCAAATTCTATGTCGCTGTTGACGCAAAGGACATGTTTACAAAACGTTACTTCGACAATTCCGACTTTTAATGGGGAAGACCCACCCTTGTCTCGTTTCGCGCAGACTATAGAGGACGGGTTAACGTTGATTCCTGAGGGTACAGAAACCGAGTATCTAGCAATTGTTCTCACTAAACTCGTCGGGCCAGCACGTAGAAGCACATTAGAGCACAAGTTTACGACCGCAAAAGCATTAATTCAGCACTTAAAGAAAAGATTCGCGCCTGGCAAAAGTTTGTCATATTTCCAAGTGGAAATCGCGAAGTTACGCATCCGCGAAGGTGAGAGCCTACGACAATACATCGATAGGACAAGCCACCTAGTCTATTGTACGCGCGGAGCCATTAAGGAAAAATACGAGGTCCACGCTGAAGAATTCATCAAGGAAATGGAGAAGGACGTTTTGGAAAACTTCATCGATGGATTACCGGATCGTATTGCCTTGAAGGTGTCGGCTCTCCAAAAAGATACAGAAAATCTGGAGGAAGCTTACGACGCTGTGCTGCAAATAGATAAAAAACTAAGAAATCGAAGACAATCGCCTCGGAATGAATCACCATCAAGGTGGTCCCGCCGAGATTCTTTCGACCAAGATCCTCGTTATCGCGAACGTGAAGTGTCGTACCCTCTATCTCCGAGCAGATATGATCGACACAGAGATCGACGCACGAGACCATCTGGTTTTGAGGAGGAAAGAGAAGAACGCGCTTCTGCCTGGACCTTGCGTCACAGGAGCCCCTCACACACCCCCTCTAATCGCTCCGAGTCATCAATGGGTGATGACGGAGAAAAACGGTATACGATTCTAAAGGGTACCGATAAAAATCGCATGTCAAACATGTATTGTTGGCATTGCGGAACTTCCGGGCACGACGGGAAATTCTGCAGGAATCGTCCCCGTAGCCCGCGATTCCGACGAGATTCGCGAGATTCGTCCGTGGAATCAAAGAAATTTTTAAACTACGATCGCGCTCACCGTACAGGCGACACGATGAGCGAAAAGAAAGAAGATCGCCCAAGATCCGTCCGCTTCGAAGAGAAACCCTCATCAAGGAAGCACCTGCACCACGGATAAAAATTACGATCCCAGAACTGGAATCAGGAACGGGAGAATTTTTAATTGACGGTGGAGCGTCCGTAAATTTGGTAGTCCTCGACGCTCTAGAAAGAACAGCAGAGATTTCACGAGAGGAAATCGAAATAACTGGACTCACCACAACCCCGATTTTCACCGTAGGGACGACAATTCTCCATATCCATGAAGCCCCAGCAATATTTTACGTAGTAAAACACCTTGCCATAGAAGCAGATGGACTAATCGGAAGCCCATTCCTAAAACAAGAACAGGCTGAGATTTCCTATTACCATGGAACACTGGTATTAAAGAACAAACCTATCAGGCCTATTCGATTTTCAAATTATTTAGAAGCACCAGAAAAACCAACTAAACACCGCATTCCAGCAAGAACCTCACAACAAATCGCTATTCACATAGCTAACCCGAAGATCAAGGAAGGCTACTTGCCTCGCATAAGAACACATGACCAATTGTACATAGGAGAAGCAGCTGTCATAAACGATCAAGGAAGGTGCCATGTTATGGCAACCAACACCAGCGAAGAAGACCTGGATATAGAAATAGAACCACAAATTTTGGAACCCTATGACATTGTAAGCACTTCGGACGAAGACATCTACTCAGAGGTACAAGGTCATGCTAATTTCAACAACAGAGAAGATAGGGCACAGGGAATCTCCCAAATGTTAAATCTCAAGCACTTGAACAAAGAGGAACTGTGCAGCATCACTGCTCTGTTAAAGGAGTTTCCCGACCGATTTTATCTCCCCGGAGATAAGCTAGGGAAGGCCTCCGATTTCAAACATTCCATACACACGACCGACGAAATTCCAATAAACACAAGACAATATCGCTATCCTCCGATACATCAACATGAGATAAAAAGGCAGATAGACGCATTACTATCCGAAGGAATAATAACTCCGTCGAAATCCCCATATAATTCACCTTTGTGGATTGTACCTAAGAAACCGGATGCACAGGGAAACAAACGTTGGCGTATGGTCATAGACTTCCGTGCGCTTAATGATAAAACAATTTCTGATAAATACCCGCTACCACAGATTACAGAAATATTAGATCGTCTCGGTGGAGCTAAGTACTTCTCCGTTTTCGATCTCGCAAATGGTTTTCACCAAATAGAGATGGACCCGAAAGATAGGCAGAAAACAGCCTTTACCACACCTAACGGACATTATGAATTTTCACGAATGCCGTTTGGTTTAAAAAATGCACCACCCACCTTCCAACGCCTCATGGATCAAGTACTAACTGGACTTCAGGGAACGGACGTGTTCGTTTACCTGGACGACATTGTGGTTTACGCATCATCACTACATGAACACAACGTTAAAGTCAGGAAATTATTCAATCGTTTACGAGAACATGGCTTAACCCTTCAGACCAATAAATGTGAATTTTTACGGAAAGAAGTTACTTACCTTGGACACATTATTTCAAGACAAGGAGTAAAACCTGACCCCAGAAAATTAAAAGCCGTCAAGGATTTTCCAACACCCACCAATCAGAAGAATATACAACAATTTTTGGGATTAGTAGGATACTACAGACGATTCATATCAGATTTCACCACTAAGGCAAAACCATTGATTAGCCTCTTGGGAAAAGGAATAAAATTCAAATGGACAGAAGAACAGGAAAACAGCTTTAAACAATTACGTGAAGAACTTTGCCAAGAACCTATTTTACAATACCCCGACTTCAGCAAACCATTCATCGTTACAACGGATGCATCAGAACATGCCATTGGAGCCGTGCTTAGTCAAGGCGAGATTGGAAATGATCTGCCGATTGCTTACGCATCGCGCAGCCTCAATAAAGCAGAGAAAAATTACTCAGCTACAGAAAAAGAATGTTTGGCCATGGTTTACGCCGTTCAATATTTCAGACCGTATGTTTACGGAACCAAATTCACTCTTGTGACAGATCACAGACCTCTAGTTTGGCTACATTCTGTAAAAGATCCAACATCGAGACTCATGAAGTGGAAATTAAGACTTCTGGAGTACGATTATCAGGTTATCCATAAATCCGGAAAAACGAATATGAACGCAGATGCTCTTTCACGCAACCCTACCATTTCTTGTTTACCACTTATTCCACGTGAACTTCGAGATCCCGATTTCAAGACCCAACTACCGAAGACACATGAAGACAGACCGGATTCAATTGGACAACGTATCAGACAATTACGTCGAGACCGAGAAAAACGACCGAAATATCAGGAAACAAGCAGTTCAGATGAAAGAGAAGAGCCCGCTCTTGGAAAAGTGCGACACTCTCCCATAATAAACAAAAATCGGTCCCTTCCGAGCCTATCTAGAGAAGTGTTGATGCCAGATGAAGACCAGGATACCACACACCAGTTTTTACCCGCAGCAAACTCCACAGAAATTTTTTCTACAGATAAGAACCAAAGCTTATCTGATGATTTAATTTCGTTTGAAGAACCGCTCGAAAATACAGTTATTGAAAATACAAACAATTTGCAAGTGGATCCACCTAATATACTGCAGGAACAATCAGACAGAACAGATGGAATTTTACAACCCACCATAATCCGGCTACCCACAAGCGAAACAAGTGCAAGGCAGTTACCTGACCGTACAGCAGACCCTTACCCATTCTTTGACACCGCTACCGACAGTTCTTCCACCGAAACTGACCTGGAAGCGCCGCCAGAACCAAAACAAAAGATTATCGTTTCTTCAAACACCCTCACAGCAAAAGAAGACAATTACGTGCACTTTATATCAGCCGACTGCAATTTAATAACTCCCATCGGAAAATTACTCTTGGACACCGAATTAATAAACAAACAGGAATTTCTAGCTGCAGGACCAAAGAAGGGACAAGTTGTAATTTCAAACAACGGATTATTTAAAATATTCAGCATAATAATTTCCGACAATTTTTATGATAAACCAAATAGAATGGACATAGTCAACGGATTGAAAACTCTCCAACCAGCTTTAAAAGAAAACAGGATCGAATCATTTCGAATATCAGCCACCGGAGATTTGCATAAATTGCCACTCAACGAATTTTTCAATACATTGGAAGAGACCTTCACAGAGCAAATTCCTCAAATCACAATATGCAATTGCATTATCACCACACCTTCTGCGGAAAATAGACAAGAGATTATTCACGAAGCACACGATAGTTTAATCGGAGGACATAAAGGAGTCACAAAAACCTACAATCGTATTCGAGCAAGATTTCATTGGCCACACATGCGCAATGAAATTCAAGATTACATCCGAAAATGCAAAAGTTGCCAGGAACAAAAATTAGTCCGTGTAAAAACCCGTCAGCCTATGCTGATCACCGACACACCTTTGGACGCATTTGATAAAATTTCTCTGGATACCGTTGGACCATTACCAGTCACACCAGGAGGCAATCGATACATTCTTACTATGCAGGATAATTTAACCAAATACTGTATTGCAGTAGCAATACCCAACATCCGAGCGACTACCATTGCCGATGCTTTCGCAAGGCATTTCATCGCAGTTTACGGAACACCTCGAGCCATATTAACAGACAAAGGAACCAGTTTTATCGGAAGCCTCATGAAAAACTTATCTGAAATTTTCAAAATCAAACAGATCACTACTTCAGGATACCGACCGCAAACCAATGGATCATTAGAACGAAGTCACATCGTACTCACGGAATATCTCAAGCATTACATGGATAATTACGAGGACTGGGATTTGCTAATTCCTTTTGCAATGTTCTCTTACAATACCTCAGTTCATGAAGCCACCAATTTTACACCATACGAATTAATTTTTGGTAAACAAGCTCGGGAACCAACCTCATTCCCAACTGGTACGAACTTGAAAACATATGGAGACTATTTAACAGAGTTAATAACCAACATAGTCCGAATACATAATCTGGCAGGCAGTAAAAATGGTGCGGAGGGGCGTCCGCCCCCGTAACAACAAAGCCATCCGCCGAATCAACACCATCTCTGGGATAGTAATGAGAGACCGAAGCGACTACGCTAGCGGAGTGACCATCACCAGTAGTGGCCACGCTGAGGGCCACCTCCTGTTGGACTAACCACCTGATCAACCCCCACTGGATGTTGCGGAACACTGGATTCAAATGGGTTACGCAATCGAGACCACACCTAAAAATAAGTACACTAAACATCACACTACACTACACTACACTACACCCGACATTTTTCTTTATCATAGTTCTCAGGACGTTTTTCTTTCTCAGATCGAAAGCATCACGCGAACCGCGATGTTTCATTTAAGGGGGGAGATGTTACGTATGGAGACGTTTCTCCACGTTTATTTCGATTAGAAGTTCTAATCTCTTTTCCTGAGAACGAAAAGCGTCCCAACAGGCCCCTTGTTTAATAATTGTACTCCGGCTGGACGCAGCTGGCACGAAGCATGATTCAGTAACAGCACCGTACGATTTCCTAATATGGAAATCTTCAAAACATCCCCTTCTGGAATGTATTGTCAAGATAGTCTTTGATAGGAAACATCCTGGCTAACCCTTCGTTTTACCCCTATAAACAAAAGATCCAGCTGCAAACCTTAAACTCACTAGAAACGACAAATACGAGTATGCGACCGTAAAATAAAACAGATACATTCCCCTCTCATTTTTAGGGTATATAAACCCATGCATTTTCATCCTCTTTGGTTAGTCGAGAAGCGGTTCAGAAGTGATTCGGTCGCGGTATAGTAATCGTGCAGTCACGTCGCGTTACACGCGTAAGAGTCAGTTCTAGTGAGATCGGGTAAAAGTCCCTTTCGAATCAAACGTAACCTTATAGAATCCGTTAGTTCGTGTATATTCTATTTGTCTTTCAACAATCGCTCTCCGACCCCGCATTGCCAGTGCGTCAACACCGTGCATCACTAGGTAACAATATCTCTAATTGTACACTTACCACATTCACTCGCGACACAGACAATTACACTTGTAACTATTCCAATTCAGAATAAATTGTCTTGTTTGTTAACTCGCGTAATCTACAACCCTTAATTATTGCCTAATATCCTAATCTAATAATTGAACGTTCCCACATGATACAATCTTACCGCTCGGATTGTATCAATTGAATAAGTTACGAGGCTTACTAATCCTAATTCAAATCAACAAAGATTTCAATATTAACTAATAATAGAAACCATATTCCTGGGGTAACAACCCCTCGCCGGCCTCTCGCGTTGCTCGCAGCCCTGGCTCGTAACATCTCTATCCTATCCTATCCTCTATCCTATCGTATCCTCTATCGTATCCTATCCTCTATCCTATTAAATCCTATATCGTATCCTCTATCCTATCCTATCCTCTATCCTATCCTATCCTCTATCCTATCCTATCCTCTATCCTATCCTATCCTCTATCCTATCCTATCCTCTATCCTATCCTATCCTCTATCCTATCCTATCCTCTATCCTATCCTCTATCCTATCCTCTATCCTATCCTATCCTCTATCCTATCCTATCCTCTATCCTATATCATCCTCTATCCTATCCCATCCTCTAACCTATCCTATCCTCTATCCTATCCTATCCTCTGTCCTATCCTATCCTCTATCCTATTCTATCCTCTATCCTATCCTATCCTCTATCCTATCCTATCCTGTATCCTATTCTATCCTCTATCCTATCCTATCCTCTATCCTATCCTATCCTGTATCATATCCTATCCTCTATCCTATCCTATCCTCTATCCTATTTTATCCTCTATACTATCCAATCCTATATCCTATCCTCTATCCTATCCTATCCTCTATCATATCCTATCCTCCATCCTATCCTATCCTCTATCCTATCCTTATCCTCTATCGTATCCTATCCTCTATCCTATCCTATCCTCTATCCTATCCTATCCTCTATCCTATCCTATCCTCTATCCTATCCTATCCTCTATCCTATCCTATCCTCTATCCTATCCTATCCTCTATCCTATCCTATCCTCTATCCTATCCTATCCTCTATCCTATATTATCCTCTATCCTATCCTATCCTATCCTCTATCCTATATTATCCTCTATCCTATCCCATCCTCTATCCTATCCTATCCTCTATCCTATCCTATCCTCTATCCTATCCTATCCTCTATCCTATCCTAGTCTCTATCCTATCCTATCCTCTATCCTATCCTATCCTCATTCATATCCTATCCTCTATCCTATCCTATCCTGTATCCTATCCTATCCTCTATCCTATCCTATCCTCTATCCTATCCTATCCTCTATCCTATATTATCCTCTATCCTATCCTATCCTATCCTCTATCCTATCCTATCCTCTATCCTATCCTATCCTCTATCCTATCCTATCCTCTATCCTATCCTATTCTCTATCCTATCCTATCCTCTATCCTATCGTATCCTCTATCGTATCCTATCCTCTATCCTATTAAATCCTATATCGTATCCTCTATCCTATCCTATCCTCTATCCTATCCTATCCTCTATCCTATCCTATCCTCTATCCTATCCTATCCTCTATCCTATATTATCCTCTATCCCATCCTATCCTATCCTCTATCCTATATTATCCTCTATCCTATCCTATCCTATCCTCTATCCTATCCTATCCTCTATCCTATCCTATCCTCTATCCTATCCTATCCTCTATCCTATCCTATCCTCTATCCTATATTATCCTCTATCCTATCCCATCCTCTATCCTATCCTATCCTCTATCCTATCCTATCCTCTGTCCTATCCTATCCTCTATCCTATCCTATCCTCTATCCTATCCTATCCTCTATCCTATCCTATCCTGTATCATATCCTATTCTCTATCCTATCCTATCCTCTATCCGATTCTATCCTATATCCTATTCTTTATCCTATCCTATCCTCTATCGTATCCTATCCTCCATCCTATCCAATCCTATATCGTATCCTCTATCCTATCCTATCCTCTATCCTATCCTATCCTCTATCCTATCCTCTCGTCTATCATATCCTATGCTCTATCCTATCCTATCCTCTATCCTATCCTATCCTCTATCCTATCCAATCCTATATCCTATCCTCTATCATATCCTATCCTCTATCCTATCCTATCCTCAATCCTATCCTATCCGCTATCCTATCCAATCCTATATCCTATTCTCTGTCCTATCCTATCCTCTATCCTATCCTATCCTCTATCCTATATTATCCTCTATCCTATCCCATCCTCTATCCTATCCTATCCTCTATCCTATCCTATCCTCTATCCTATCCTATCCTCTATCCTATCCTATTCTCTATCCTATCCTATCCTCTATCCTATCGTATCCTCTATCGTATCCTATCCTCTATCCTATTAAATCCTATATCGTGTCCTCTATCCTATCCTATCCTCTATCCTATCCTATCCTCTATCCTATCCTATCCTCTATCCTATCCTATCCTCTATCCTATCCTATCCTCTATCCTATCCTATCCTCTATCCTATCCTATCCTCTATCCTATCCTATCCTCTATCCTATCCTATCCTCTATCCTATCCTATCCTCTATCCTATATTATCCTCTATCCTATCCTATCCTATCCTATCCTCTATCCTATCCTATCCTCTATCCTATCCTATCCTCTATCCTATCCTATTCTCTATCCTATCCTATCCTCTATCCTATCCTATCCTCTATCCTATCCTATCCTCTATCCTATCCTATCCTCTATCCTATCCTATCCTCTATCATATCCAATCCTCTATCCTATCCTATCCTCAATCCTATCCTATCCTCTATCCTATCCTATCCTCTATCCTATATTATCCTCTATCCTATCCCATCCTCTATCCTATCCTATCCTCTATCCTATCCTATCCTCTATCCTATCCTATCCTCTATCCTATCCCATCCTCTATCCTATCCTATCCTCTATCCTATCCTATCCTCTAACCTATTAAATCCTATATCGTATCCTCTATCCTATCCTATCCTCTATCCTATCCTATCCTCTATCCTATCCTATCCTCTATCCTATCCTATCCTCTATCCTATCCTATCCTCTATCCTATCCTATCCCCTATCCTATATTATCCTCTATCCTATCCTATCCTATCCTCTATCCTATCCTATCCTCTATCCTATCCTATTCTCTATCCTATCCTATCCTCTATCCTAGCCTATCCTCTATCATATCCTATCCTCTATCCTATCCTATCCTCAATCCTATCCTTATCCTCTATCGTAACCTATCCTCTATCCTATCCTATCCTCTATCCTATCCTATCCTCTATCCTATCCTATCCTCTATCCTATCCTATCCTCTATCCTATCCTATCCTCTATCCTATCCTATCCTCTATCCTATCCTATCCTCTATCCTATCCTATCCTCTATTATATCCTATCCTCTATCCTATCCTATCCTCTATCCTATCCTATCCTCTATCCTATCCTCTATCCTATCCTCTATCCTATCCTATCCTCTATCCTATCCTATCCTCTATCCTATATTATCCTCTATCCTATCCCATCCTCTAACCTATCCTATCCTCTATCCTATCCTATCCTCTGTCCTATCCTATCCTCTATCCTATCCTATCCTCTATCCTATCCTATCCCCTATCCTATCCTATCCTGTATCATATCCTATCCTCTATCCTATCCTATCCTCTATCCTATTCTATCCTCTATCCTATCCTATCCTCTATCCTATCCTATCCTGTATCCTATTCTATCCTCTATCCTATCCTATCCTCTATCCTATTCTATCCTGTATCATATCCTATCCTCTATCCTATCCTATCCTCTATCCTATTCTATCCTCTATACTATCCAATCCTATATCCTATTCTCTATCCTATCCTATCCTCTATCGTATCCTATCCTCCATCCTATCCAATCCTATATCGTATCCTCTATCCTATCCTATCCTCTATCCTATCCTATCCTCTATCCTATCCTATCGTCTATCATATCCTATGCTCTATCCTATCCTATCCTCTATCCTATCCTATCCTCTATCCTATCCAATCCTATATCCTATCCTCTATCATATCCTATCCTCTATCCTATCCTATCCTCAATCCTATCCTCTATCCTATCCTCTATCCTATATTATCCTCTATCCTATCGTATCCTATCCTATCCTCCATCCTATCCTATCCTCTATCCTAGCCTATCCTCTATCATATCCTATCCTCTATCCTATCCTATCCTCAATCCTATCCTTATCCTCTATCGTAACCTATCCTCTATCCTATCCTATCCTCTATCCTATCCTATCCTCTATCCTATCCTATCCTCTATCCTATCCTATCCTCTATCCTATCCTATCCTCTATCCTATCCTATCCTCTATCCTATCCTATCCTCTATCCTATCCTATCCTCTATTATATCCTATCCTCTATCCTATCCTATCCTCTATCCTATCCTATCCTCTATCCTATCCTCTATCCTATCCTCTATCCTATCCTATCCTCTATCCTATCCTATCCTCTATCCTATATTATCCTCTATCCTATCCCATCCTCTAACCTATCCTATCCTCTATCCTATCCTATCCTCTGTCCTATCCTATCCTCTATCCTATCCTATCCTCTATCCTATCCTATCCCCTATCCTATCCTATCCTGTATCATATCCTATCCTCTATCCTATCCTATCCTCTATCCTATTCTATCCTCTATCCTATCCTATCCTCTATCCTATCCTATCCTGTATCCTATTCTATCCTCTATCCTATCCTATCCTCTATCCTATTCTATCCTGTATCATATCCTATCCTCTATCCTATCCTATCCTCTATCCTATTCTATCCTCTATACTATCCAATCCTATATCCTATTCTCTATCCTATCCTATCCTCTATCGTATCCTATCCTCCATCCTATCCAATCCTATATCGTATCCTCTATCCTATCCTATCCTCTATCCTATCCTATCCTCTATCCTATCCTATCGTCTATCATATCCTATGCTCTATCCTATCCTATCCTCTATCCTATCCTATCCTCTATCCTATCCAATCCTATATCCTATCCTCTATCATATCCTATCCTCTATCCTATCCTATCCTCAATCCTATCCTCTATCCTATCCTCTATCCTATATTATCCTCTATCCTATCGTATCCTATCCTATCCTCCATCCTATCCTATCCTCTATCCTATCCTATCCTCTATCCTATCCTATTCTCTATCCTATCCTATCCTCTATCCTATCCTATCCTCTATCCTATCCTATCCTCTATCCTATCCTATCCTCTATCCTATCCTATCCTCTATCATATCCAATCCTCTATCCTATCCTATCCTCAATCCTATCCTATCCTCTATCCTATCCTATCCTCTATCCTATATTATCCTCTATCCTATCCCATCCTCTATCCTATCCTATCCTCTATCCTATCCTATCCTCTATCCTATCCTATCCTCTATCCTATCCTATCCTCTATCCTATCCTATCCTCTATCCTATATTATCCTCTATCCTATCCCATCCTCTAACCTATCCTATCCTCTATCCTATCCTATCCTCTGTCCTGTCCTATCCTCTATCCTATCCTATCCTCTATCCTATCCTATCCCCTATCCTATCCTCTATCCTATCCTATCCTCTATCCTATCCTATTCTCTATCCTATCCTATCCTCTATCCTATCCTATCCTCTATCCTATCCTATCCTCTATCCTATCCTATCCTCTATCCTATATTATCCTCTATCCTATCCTATCCTATCCTCTATCCTATCCTATCCTCTATCCTATCCTATCCTCTATCCTATCCTATTCTCTATCCTATCCTATCCTCTATCCTATCCTATCCTCTATCATATCCTATCCTCTATCCTATCCTATCCTCTATCCTATCCTATCCTCTATCCTATCCTCTATCCTATCCTATCCTCTATCCTATCCTATCCTCTATCCTATATTATCCTCTATCCTATCCCATCCTCTATCCTATCCTATCCTCTATCCTATCCTATCCTCTGTCCTATCCTATCCTCTATCCTATCCTATCCTCTATCCTATCCTATCCTCTGTCCTATCCTATCCTGTATCATATCCTATCCTCTATCCTATCCTATCCTCTATCCTATTCTATCCTCTATCCTATCCTATCCTCTATCCTATCCTATCCTGTATCCTATCCTATCGTCTATCATATCCTATGCTCTATCCTATCCTATCCTCTATCCTATCCTATCCTCTATCCTATCCTATCCTCTATCCTATCCTATCCTCTATCCTATCCTATCCTCTATTCTATCCTATCCTCTATCCTATCCTATCCTCTATCCTTTCCTCTATCCTATCCAATCCTATATCCTATCATATCCAATCCTATATCCTATTCTCTGTCCTATCCTATCCTCTATCCTATCCTATCCTCTATCCTATCCAATCCTATATCCTATTCTATGTCCTATCCTATCCTCTATCCTATCCTATCCTCTATCCTATCCTATCCTCTATCCTATATTATCCTCTATCCTATCCCATCCTCTATCCTATCCTATCCTCTATCCTATCCTATCCTCTATCCTATTAAATCCTATATCGTATCCTCTATCCTATCCTATCCTCATTCCTATCCTATCCTCTATCCTATCCAATCCTATATCCTATTCTCTATCCTATCCTATCCTCTATCGTATCCTATCCTCCATCCTATCCAATCCTATATCGTATCCTCTATCCTATCCTATCCTCTATCCTATCCTATCGTCTATCATATCCTATGCTCTATCCTATCCTATCCTCTATCCTATCCTATCCTCTATCCTATCCAATCCTATATCCTATCCTCTATCATATCCTATCCTCTATCCTATCCTATCCACAATCCTATCCTATCCGCTATCCTATCCAATCCTATATCCTATTCTCTGTCCTATCCTATCCTCTATCCTATCCTATCCTCTATCCTATCCTATTCTCTATCCTATCCTATCCTCTATCCTATCGTATCCTCTATCGTATCCTATCCTCTATCCTATTAAATCCTATATCGTATCCTCTATCCTATCCTATCCTCTATCCTATCCTATCCTCTATCCTATCCTATCCTCTATCCTATCCTATCCTCTATCCTATCCTATCCTCTATCCTATCCAATCCTATATCCTATTCTATGTCCTATCCTATCCTCTATCCTATCCTATCCTCTATCCTATCCTATCCTCTATCCTATATTATCCTCTATCCTATCCCATCCTCTATCCTATCCTATCCTCTATCCTATCCTATCCTCTATCCTATCCTATCCTCTATCCTATCCTATTCTCTATCCTATCCTATCCTCTATCCTATCGTATCCTCTATCGTATCCTATCCTCTATCCTATTAAATCCTATATCGTATCATCTATCCTATCCTATCCTCTATCCTATCCTATCCTCTATCCTATCCTATCCTCTATCCTATCCTATCCTCTATCCTATCCTATCCTCTATCCTATATTATCCTCTATCCTATCCTATCCTATCCTCTATCCTATCGTATCCTCTATCCTATCCTATCCTCTATCCTATCCTATCCTCTATCCTATCCTATCCTCTATCCTATATTATCCTCTATCCTATCCTATCCTATCCTCTATCCTATCCTATCATGTATCCTATTCTATCCTCTATCCTATCCAATCCTCTATCCTATCCTATCCTGTATCATATCCTATCCTCTATCTTATCCTATCCTCTATCCTATTCTATCTTCTATACTATCCAATCCTATATCCTATTCTCTATCCTATCCTATCCTCTATCGTATCCTATCCTCCATCCTATCCAATCCTATATCGTATCCTCTATCCTATCCTATCCTCTATCCTATCCTATCCTCTATCCTATCCTATCGTCTATCATATCCTATGCTCTATCCAATCCTATCCTCTATCCTATCCTATCCTCTATCCTATCCAATCCTATATCCTATCCTCTATCATATCCTATCCTCTATCCTATCCTATCCTCTATCCTATCCTATCCTCTATCCTATCCTATCCTCTATCCTATCCTATCCTCTATCCTATATTATCCTCTATCCTATCCTATCCTATCCTCTATCCTATCCTATTCTCTATCCTATCCTATCCTCTATCCTATCCTATCCTCTATCATATCCTATCCTCTATCCTATCCTATCCTCTATCCTATCCTTATCCTCTATCGTATCCTATCCTCTATCCTATCCTATCCTCTATCCTATCCTATCCTCTATCCTATCCTATCCTCTATCCTATCCTATCCTCTATCCTATCCTATCCTCTATCCTATCCTATCCTCTATCCTATCCTATCCTCTATCCTATCCTCTATCCTATCCTATCCTCTATCCTATCCTATCCTCTATCCTATGTTATCCTCTATCCTATCCCATCCTCTATCCTATCCTATCCTCTATCCTATCCTATCCTCTGTCCTATCCTATCCTCTATCCTATCCTATCCTCTATCCTATCCTATCCTCTGTCCTATCCTATCCTGTATCATATCCTATCCTCTATCCTATCCTATCCTCTATCCTATTCTATCCTCTATCCTATCCTATCCTCTATCCTATCCTATCCTGTATCCTATCCTATCGTCTATCATATCCTATGCTCTATCCTATCCTATCCTCTATCCTATCCTATCCTCTATCCCATCCTATCCTCTATTCTATCCTATCCTCTATCCTATCCTATCCTCTATCCTATCCTATCCTCTATCCTATCCAATCCTATATCCTATCATATCCAATCCTATATCCTATTCTCTGTCCTATCCTATCCTCTATCCTATCCTATCCTCTATCCTATCCAATCCTATATCCTATTCTATGTCCTATCCTATCCTCTATCCTATCCTATCCTTTCTCCTATCCTATCCTCTATCCTATATTATCCTCTATCCTATCCCATCCTCTATCCTATCCTATCCTCTATCCTATCCTATCCTCTATCCTATTAAATCCTATATCGTATCCTCTATCCTATCCTATCCTCATTCCTATCCTATCCTCTATCCTATCCAATCCTATATCCTATTCTCTATCCTATCCTATCCTCTATCGTATCCTATCCTCCATCCTATCCAATCCTATATCGTATCCTCTATCCTATCCTATCCTCTATCCTATCCTATCCTCTATCCTATCCTATCCTCTATCCTATATTATCCTCTATCCTATCCTATCCTATCCTCTATCCTATCGTATCCTGTATCCTATTCTATCCTCTATCCTATCCAATCCTCTATCCTATCCTATCCTGTATCATATCCTATCCTTTATCTTATCCTATCCTCTATCCTATTCTATCCTCTATACTATCCAATCCTATATCCTATTCTCTATCCTATCCTATCCTCTATCGTATCCTATCCTCCATCCTATCCAATCCTATATCGTATCCTCTATCCTATCCTATCCTCTATCCTATCCTATCCTCTATCCTATCCTATCGTCTATCATATCCTATGCTCTATCCTATCCTATCCTCTATCCTATCCTATCCTCTATCCTATCCAATCCTATATCCTATCCTCTATCATATCCTATCCTCTATCCTATCCTATCCTCCATCCTATCCTATCCGCTATCCTATCCAATCCTATATCCTATTCTCTGTCCTATCCTATCCTCTATCCTATCCTATCCTGTATCCTATCCTATCCTCTATCCTATATTAACCTCTATCCTATCCTATCCTCTATCCTATCCAATCCTCTATCCTATATTATCCTCTATCCTATCCCATCCTCTATCCTATCCTATCCTCTATCCTATCCTATCCTCTGTCCTATCCTATCCTCTATCCTATCCTATCCTCTATCCTATCCTATCCTCTATCCTATCCTATCCTGTATCATATCCTATTCTCTATCCTATCCTATCCTCTATCCTATTCTATCCTATATCCTATTCTCTATCCTATCCTATCCTCTATCGTATCCTATCCTCCATCCTATCCAATCCTATATCGTATCCTCTATCCTATCCTATCCTCTATCCTATCCTATCCTCTATCCTATCCTATCGTCTATCATATCCTATGCTCTATCCTATCCTATCCTCTATCCTATCCTATCCTCTATCCTATCCAATCCTATATCCTATCCTCTATCATATCCTATCCTCTATCCTATCCTATCCTCAATCCTATCCTATCCGCTATCCTATCCAATCCTATATCCTATTCTCTGTCCTATCCTATCCTCTATCCTATCCTATCCTCTATCCTATCCTATCCTCTATCCTATATTATCCTCTATCCTATCCCATCCTCTATCCTATCCTATCCTCTATCCTATCCTATCCTCTATCCTATCCTATCCTCTATCCTATCCTATTCTCTATCCTATCCTATCCTCTATCCTATCGTATCCTCTATCGTATCCTATCCTCTATCCTATTAAATCCTATATCGTGTCCTCTATCCTATCCTATCCTCTATCCTATCCTATCCTCTATCCTATCCTATCCTCTATCCTATCCTATCCTCTATCCTATCCTATCCTCTATCCTATATTATCCTCTATCCTATCCTATCCTATCCTATCCTCTATCCTATATTATCCTCTATCCTATCCCATCCTCTATCCTATCCTATCCTCTATCCTATCCTATCCTCTGTCCTATCCTATCCTCTATCCTATCCTATCCTCTATCCTATCCTATCGTCTATCATATCCTATGCTCTATCCTATCCTATCCTCTATCCTATCCTATCCTCTATCCTATCCAATCCTATATCCTATCATATCCAATCCTATATCCTATTCTCTGTCCTATCCTATCCTCTATCCTATCCTATCCTCTATCCTATCCAATCCTATATCCTATTCTATGTCCTATCCTATCCTCTATCCTATCCTATCCTCTATCCTATCCTATCCTCTATCCTATATTATCCTCTATCCTATCCCATCCTCTATCCTATCCTATCCTCTATCCTATCCTATCCTCTATCCTATTAAATCCTATATCGTATCCTCTATCCTATCCTATCCTCATTCCTATCCTATCCTCTATCCTATCCAATCCTATATCCTATTCTCTATCCTATCCTATCCTCTATCGTATCCTATCCTCCATCCTATCCAATCCTATATCGTATCCTCTATCCTATCCTATCCTCTATCCTATCCTATCCTCTATCCTATCCTATCCTCTATCCTATCCTATCCTCTATCCTATATTATCCTCTATCCTATCCTATCCTATCCTCTATCCTATCCTATCCTGTATCCTATTCTATCCTCTATCCTATCCAATCCTCTATCCTATCCTATCCTGTATCATATCCTATCCTCTATCCTATATTATCCTCTATCCTATCCTATCCTATCCTATCCTCTATCCTATATTATCCTCTATCCTATCCCATCCTCTATCCTATCCTATCCTCTATCCTATCCTATCCTCTGTCCTATCCTATCCTCTATCCTATCCTATCCTCTATCCTATCCTATCGTCTATCATATCCTATGCTCTATCCTATCCTATCCTCTATCCTATCCTATCCTCTATCCTATCCAATCCTATATCCTATCATATCCAATCCTATATCCTATTCTCTGTCCTATCCTATCCTCTATCCTATCCTATCCTCTATCCTATCCAATCCTATATCCTATTCTATGTCCTATCCTATCCTCTATCCTATCCTATCCTCTATCCTATCCTATCCTCTATCCTATATTATCCTCTATCCTATCCCATCCTCTATCCTATCCTATCCTCTATCCTATCCTATCCTCTATCCTATTAAATCCTATATCGTATCCTCTATCCTATCCTATCCTCATTCCTATCCTATCCTCTATCCTATCCAATCCTATATCCTATTCTCTATCCTATCCTATCCTCTATCGTATCCTATCCTCCATCCTATCCAATCCTATATCGTATCCTCTATCCTATCCTATCCTCTATCCTATCCTATCCTCTATCCTATCCTATCCTCTATCCTATATTATCCTCTATCCTATCCTATCCTATCCTCTATCCTATCCTATCCTGTATCCTATTCTATCCTCTATCCTATCCAATCCTCTATCCTATCCTATCCTGTATCATATCCTATCCTCTATCTTATCCTATCCTCTATCCTATTCTATCCTCTATACTATCCAATCCTATATCCTATTCTCTATCCTATCCTATCCTCTATCGTATCCTATCCTCCATCCTATCCAATCCTATATCGTATCCTCTATCCTATCCTATCCTCTATCCTATCCTATCCTCTATCCTATCCTATCGTCTATCATATCCTATGCTCTATCCTATCCTATCCTCTATCCTATCCTATCCTCTATCCTATCCAATCCTATATCCTATCCTCTATCATATCCTATCCTCTATCCTATCCTATCCTCCATCCTATCCTATCCGCTATCCTATCCAATCCTATATCCTATTCTCTGTCCTATCCTATCCTCTATCCTATCCTATCCTGTATCCTATCCTATCCTCTATCCTATATTAACCTCTATCCTATCCTATCCTCTATCCTATCCAATCCTCTATCCTATATTATCCTCTATCCTATCCCATCCTCTATCCTATCCTATCCTCTATCCTATCCTATCCTCTGTCCTATCCTATCCTCTATCCTATCCTATCCTCTATCCTATCCTATCCTCTATCCTATCCTATCCTGTATCATATCCTATTCTCTATCCTATCCTATCCTCTATCCTATTCTATCCTATATCCTATTCTCTATCCTATCCTATCCTCTATCGTATCCTATCCTCCATCCTATCCAATCCTATATCGTATCCTCTATCCTATCCTATCCTCTATCCTATCCTGTCCTCTATCCTATCCTATCGTCTATCATATCCTATGCTCTATCCTATCCTATCCTCTATCCTATCCTATCCTCTATCCTATCCAATCCTATATCCTATCCTCTATCATATCCTATCCTCTATCCTATCCTATCCTCAATCCTATCCTATCCGCTATCCTATCCAATCCTATATCCTATTCTCTGTCCTATCCTATCCTCTATCCTATCCTATCCTCTATCCTATCCTATCCTCTATCCTATATTATCCTCTATCCTATCCCATCCTCTATCCTATCCTATCCTCTATCCTATCCTATCCTCTATCCTATCCTATCCTCTATCCTATCCTATTCTCTATCCTATCCTATCCTCTATCCTATCGTATCCTCTATCGTATCCTATCCTCTATCCTATTAAATCCTATATCGTGTCCTCTATCCTATCCTATCCTCTATCCTATCCTATCCTCTATCCTATCCTATCCTCTATCCTATCCTATCCTCTATCCTATCCTATCCTCTATCCTATCCTATCCTCTATCCTATATTATCCTCTATCCTATCCTATCCTATCCTATCCTCTATCCTATCCTATCCTCTATCCTATCCTATCCTCTATCCTATATTAACCTCTATCCTATCCTATCCTCTATCCTATCCTATCCTCTATCCTATATTATCCTCTATCCTATCCCATCCTCTATCCTATCCTATCCTCTATCCTATCCTATCCTCTGTCCTATCCTATCCTCTATCCTATCCTATCCTCTATCCTATCCTATCCTCTATCCTATCCTATCCTGTATCATATCCTATTCTCTATCCTATCCTATCCTCTATCCTATTCTATCCTATATCCTATTCTCTATCCTATCCTATCCTCTATCGTATCCTATCCTCCATCCTATCCAATCCTATATCGTATCCTCTATCCTATCCTATCCTCTATCCTATCCTATCCTCTATCCTATCCAATCCTATATCCTATCCTCTACCATATCCTATCCTCTATCCTATCCAATCCTATATCCTATCCTCTATCATATCCTATCCTCTATCCTATCCTATCCTCAATCCTATCCTATCCGCTATCCTATCCAATCCTATATCCTATTCTCTGTCCTATCCTATCCTCTATCCTATCCTATCCTCTATCCTATCCTATCCTCTATCCTATATTATCCTCTATCCTATCCCATCCTCTATCCTATCCTATCCTCTATCCTATCCTATCCTCTATCCTATCCTATCCTCTATCCTATCCTATTCTCTATCCTATCCTATCCTCTATCCTATCGTATCCTCTATCGTATCCTATCCTCTATCCTATTAAATCCTATATCGTGTCCTCTATCCTATCCTATCCTCTATCCTATCCTATCCTCTATCCTATATTAACCTCTATCCTATCCTATCCTCTATCCTATCCTATCCTCTATCCTATATTATCCTCTATCCTATCCCATCCTCTATCCTATCCTATCCTCTATCCTATCCTATCCTCTGTCCTATCCTATCCTCTATCCTATCCTATCCTCTATCCTATCCTATCCTCTATCCTATCCTATCCTGTATCATATCCTATTCTCTATCCTATCCTATCCTCTATCCTATTCTATCCTATATCCTATTCTCTATCCTATCCTATCCTCTATCGTATCCTATCCTCCATCCTATCCAATCCTATATCGTATCCTCTATCCTATCCTATCCTCTATCCTATCCTATCCTCTATCCTATCCAATCCTATATCCTATCCTCTACCATATCCTATCCTCTATCCTATCCTATCCTCAATCCTATCCTATCCGCTATCCTATCCAATCCTATATCCTATTCTCTGTCCTATCCTATCCTCTATCCTATCCTATCCTCTATCCTATCCTATCCTCTATCCTATATTATCCTCTATCCTATCCTATCCTCTATCCTATCCTATCCTCTATCCTATCCTATCCTCTATCCTATCCTATCCTCTATCCTATCCTATCCTCTATCCTATCCTATCCTCTATCCTATCCTATCCTCTATCCTATCCTATCCTCTATCCTATATTATCCTCTATCCTATCCTATCCTCTATCCTATCCTATCCTCTATCCTATCCTATCCTCTATCCTATCCTATTCTCTATCCTATCCTATCCTCTATCCTATCCTATCCTCTATCCTATATTATCCTCTATCCTATCCCATCCTCTATCCTATCCTATCCTCTATCCTATCCTAGTCTCTATCCTATCCTATCCTCTATCCTATCCTATCCTCTATCATATCCTATCCTCCATCCTATCCTATCCTGTATCCTATCCTATCCTCTATCCTATCCTATCCTCTATCCTATCCTATCCTGTATCATATCCTATCCTCTATCCTATCCTATCCTCTATCCTATTCTATCCTCTATCCTATCCTATCCTCTATCCTATTCTATCCTCTATCCTATCCTATCCTCTATCCTATCCCATCCTCTATCCTATCCTATCCTTTATCCTATCCTATCCTCTATCGTATCCTATCCTCTAACATATTAAATCCTATATCGTATCCTCTATCCTATCCTATCCTCTATCCTATCCTATCCTCTATCCTATCCTATCCTCTATCCTATCCTATCCTCTATCATATCCTATCCTCTATCCTATCCTATCCTCCATCCTATCCTATCCGCTATCCTATCCAATCCTATATCCTATTCTCTGTCCTATCCTATCCTCTATCCTATCCTATCCTCTATCCTATCCTATCCTCTATCCTATATTATCCTCTATCCTATCCCATCCTCTATCCTATCCTATCCTCTATCCTATCCTATCCTCTATCCTATTAAATCCTATATCGTATCCTCTATCCTATCCTATCCTCATTCCTATCCTATCCTCTATCCTATCCAATCCTATATCCTATTCTCTATCCTATCCTATCCTCTATCGTATCCTATCCTCCATCCTATCCAATCCTATATCGTATCCTCTATCCTATCCTATCCTCTATCCTATCCTATCCTCTATCCTATCCTATCCTCTATCCTATATTATCCTCTATCCTATCCTATCCTATCCTCTATCCTATCGTATCCTGTATCCTATTCTATCCTCTATCCTATCCAATCCTATATCCTATCCTCTACCATATCCTATCCTCTATCCTATCCTATCCTCAATCCTATCCTATCCGCTATCCTATCCAATCCTATATCCTATTCTCTGTCCTATCCTATCCTCTATCCTATCCTATCCTCTATCCTATCCTATCCTCTATCCTATATTATCCTCTATCCTATCCTATCCTCTATCCTATCCTATCCTCTATCCTATCCTATCCTCTATCCTATCCTATCCTCTATCCTATCCTATCCTCTATCCTATCCTATCCTCTATCCTATCCTATCCTCTATCCTATCCTATCCTCTATCCTATATTATCCTCTATCCTATCCTATCCTCTATCCTATCCTATCCTCTATCCTATCCTATCCTCTATCCTATCCTATTCTCTATCCTATCCTATCCTCTATCCTATCCTATCCTCTATCCTATATTATCCTCTATCCTATCCCATCCTCTATCCTATCCTATCCTCTATCCTATCCTAGTCTCTATCCTATCCTATCCTCTATCCTATCCTATCCTCTATCATATCCTATCCTCCATCCTATCCTATCCTGTATCCTATCCTATCCTCTATCCTATCCTATCCTCTATCCTATCCTATCCTGTATCATATCCTATCCTCTATCCTATCCTATCCTCTATCCTATTCTATCCTCTATCCTATCCTATCCTCTATCCTATTCTATCCTCTATCCTATCCTATCCTCTATCCTATCCCATCCTCTATCCTATCCTATCCTTTATCCTATCCTATCCTCTATCGTATCCTATCCTCTAACATATTAAATCCTATATCGTATCCTCTATCCTATCCTATCCTCTATCCTATCCTATCCTCTATCCTATCCTATCCTCTATCCTATCCTATCCTCTATCATATCCTATCCTCTATCCTATCCTATCCTCCATCCTATCCTATCCGCTATCCTATCCAATCCTATATCCTATTCTCTGTCCTATCCTATCCTCTATCCTATCCTATCCTCTATCCTATCCTATCCTCTATCCTATATTATCCTCTATCCTATCCCATCCTCTATCCTATCCTATCCTCTATCCTATCCTATCCTCTATCCTATTAAATCCTATATCGTATCCTCTATCCTATCCTATCCTCATTCCTATCCTATCCTCTATCCTATCCAATCCTCTATCCTATCCTATCCTGTATCATATCCTATCCTCTATCTTATCCTATCCTCTATCCTATTCTATCCTCTATACTATCCAATCCTATATCCTATTCTCTATCCTATCCTATCCTCTATCGTATCCTATCCTCCATCCTATCCAATCCTATATCGTATCCTCTATCCTATCCTATCCTCTATCCTATCCTATCCTCTATCCTATCCTATCGTCTATCATATCCTATGCTCTATCCTATCCTATCCTCTATCCTATCCTATCCTCTATCCTATCCAATCCTATATCCTATCCTCTATCATATCCTATCCTCTATCCTATCCTATCCTCCATCCTATCCTATCCGCTATCCTATCCAATCCTATATCCTATTCTCTGTCCTATCCTATCCTCTATCCTATCCTATCCTGTATCCTATCCTATCCTCTATCCTATATTAACCTCTATCCTATCCTATCCTCTATCCTATCCAATCCTCTATCCTATATTATCCTCTATCCTATCCCATCCTCTATCCTATCCTATCCTCTATCCTATCCTATCCTCTGTCCTATCCTATCCTCTATCCTATCCTATCCTCTATCCTATCCTATCCTCTATCCTATCCTATCCTGTATCATATCCTATTCTCTATCCTATCCTATCCTCTATCCTATTCTATCCTATATCCTATTCTCTATCCTATCCTATCCTCTATCGTATCCTATCCTCCATCCTATCCAATCCTATATCGTATCCTCTATCCTATCCTATCCTCTATCCTATCCTATCGTCTATCATATCCTATGCTCTATCCTATCCTATCCTCTATCCTATCCTATCCTCTATCCTATCCAATCCTATATCCTATCCTCTATCATATCCTATCCTCTATCCTATCCTATCCTCAATCCTATCCTATCCGCTATCCTATCCAATCCTATATCCTATTCTCTGTCCTATCCTATCCTCTATCCTATCCTATCCTCTATCCTATCCTATCCTCTATCCTATATTATCCTCTATCCTATCCCATCCTCTATCCTATCCTATCCTCTATCCTATCCTATCCTCTATCCTATCCTATCCTCTATCCTATCCTATTCTCTATCCTATCCTATCCTCTATCCTATCGTATCCTCTATCGTATCCTATCCTCTATCCTATTAAATCCTATATCGTGTCCTCTATCCTATCCTATCCTCTATCCTATCCTATCCTCTATCCTATCCTATCCTCTATCCTATCCTATCCTCTATCCTATCCTATCCTCTACCCTATCCTATCCTCTATCCTATATTATCCTCTATCCTATCCTATCCTATCCTATCCTCTATCCTATATTATCCTCTATCCTATCCCATCCTCTATCCTATCCTATCCTCTATCCTATCCTATCCTCTGTCCTATCCTATCCTCTATCCTATCCTATCCTCTATCCTATCCTATCGTCTATCATATCCTATGCTCTATCCTATCCTATCCTCTATCCTATCCTATCCTCTATCCTATCCAATCCTATATCCTATCATATCCAATCCTATATCCTATTCTCTGTCCTATCCTATCCTCTATCCTATCCTATCCTCTATCCTATCCAATCCTATATCCTATTCTATGTCCTATCCTATCCTCTATCCTATCCTATCCTCTATCCTATCCTATCCTCTATCCTATATTATCCTCTATCCTATCCCATCCTCTATCCTATCCTATCCTCTATCCTATCCTATCCTCTATCCTATTAAATCCTATATCGTATCCTCTATCCTATCCTATCCTCATTCCTATCCTATCCTCTATCCTATCCAATCCTATATCCTATTCTCTATCCTATCCTATCCTCTATCGTATCCTATCCTCCATCCTATCCAATCCTATATCGTATCCTCTATCCTATCCTATCCTCTATCCTATCCTATCCTCTATCCTATCCTATCCTCTATCCTATCCTATCCTCTATCCTATCCTATCCTCTATCCTATATTATCCTCTATCCTATCCTATCCTATCCTCTATCCTATCCTATCCTGTATCCTATTCTATCCTCTATCCTATCCAATCCTCTATCCTATCCTATCCTGTATCATATCCTATCCTCTATCTTATCCTATCCTCTATCCTATTCTATCCTCTATACTATCCAATCCTATATCCTATTCTCTATCCTATCCTATCCTCTATCGTATCCTATCCTCCATCCTATCCAATCCTATATCGTATCCTCTATCCTATCCTATCCTCTATCCTATCCTATCCTCTATCCTATCCTATCGTCTATCATATCCTATGCTCTATCCTATCCTATCCTCTATCCAATCCTATCCTCTATCCTATCCAATCCTATATCCTATCCTCTATCATATCCTATCCTCTATCCTATCCTATCCTCAATCCTATCCTATCCGCTATCCTATCCAATCCTATATCCTATTCTCTGTCCTATCCTATCCTCTATCCTATCCTATCCTCTATCCTATCCTATCCTCTATCCTATATTATCCTCTATCCTATCCCATCCTCTATCCTATCCTATCCTCTATCCTATCCTATCCTCTATCCTATCCTATCCTCTATCCTATCCTATTCTCTATCCTATCCTATCCTCTATCCTATCGTATCCTCTATCGTATCCTATCCTCTATCCTATTAAATCCTATATCGTGTCCTCTATCCTATCCTATCCTCTATCCTATCCTATCCTCTATCCTATCCTATCCTCTATCCTATCCTATCCTCTATCCTATCCTATCCTCTATCCTATCCTATCCTCTATCCTATATTATCCTCTATCCTATCCTATCCTATCCTATCCTCTATCCTATCCTATCCTCTATCCTATCCTATCCTCTATCCTATATTAACCTCTATCCTATCCTATCCTCTATCCTATCCTATCCTCTATCCTATATTATCCTCTATCCTATCCCATCCTCTATCCTATCCTATCCTCTATCCTATCCTATCCTCTGTCCTATCCTATCCTCTATCCTATCCTATCCTCTATCCTATCCTATCCTCTATCCTATCCTATCCTGTATCATATCCTATTCTCTATCCTATCCTATCCTCTATCCTATTCTATCCTATATCCTATTCTCTATCCTATCCTATCCTCTATCGTATCCTATCCTCCATCCTATCCAATCCTATATCGTATCCTCTATCCTATCCTATCCTCTATCCTATCCTATCCTCTATCCTATCCAATCCTATATCCTATCCTCTATCATATCCTATCCTCTATCCTATCCTATCCTCAATCCTATCCTATCCGCTATCCTATCCAATCCTATATCCTATTCTCTGTCCTATCCTATCCTCTATCCTATCCTATCCTCTATCCTATCCTATCCTCTATCCTATATTATCCTCTATCCTATCCTATCCTCTATCCTATCCTATCCTCTATCCTATCCTATCCTCTATCCTATCCTATCCTCTATCCTATCCTATCCTCTATCCTATATTATCCTCTATCCTATCCTATCCTATCCTATCCTCTATCCTATCCTATCCTCTATCCTATCCTATCCTCTATCCTATCCTATTCTCTATCCTATCCTATCCTCTATCCTATCCTATCCTCTATCCTATATTATCCTCTATCCTATCCCATCCTCTATCCTATCCTATCCTCTATCCTATCCTATCCTCTATCCTATCCTATCCTCTATCCTATCCTAGTCTCTATCCTATCCTATCCTCTATCCTATCCTATCCTCTATCCTATCCTATCCTCTATCCTATCCTATCCTGTATCATATCCTATTCTCTATCCTATCCTATCCTCTATCCTATTCTATCCTATATCCTATTCTCTATCCTATCCTATCCTCTATCGTATCCTATCCTCCATCCTATCCAATCCTATATCGTATCCTCTATCCTATCCTATCCTCTATCCTATCCTATCCTCTATCCTATCCTATCGTCTATCATATCCTATGCTCTATCCTATCCTATCCTCTATCCTATCCTATCCTCTATCCTATCCAATCCTATATCCTATCCTCTATCATATCCTATCCTCTATCCTATCCTATCCTCAATCCTATCCTATCCGCTATCCTATCCAATCCTATATCCTATTCTCTGTCCTATCCTATCCTCTATCCTATCCTATCCTCTATCCTATCCTATCCTCTATCCTATATTATCCTCTATCCTATCCCATCCTCTATCCTATCCTATCCTCTATCCTATCCTATCCTCTATCCTATATTATCCTCTATCCTATCCTATCCTCTATCCTATCCTATCCTCTATCCTATCCTATCCTCTATCCTATCCTATCCTCTATCCTATCCTATCCTCTATCCTATATTATCCTCTATCCTATCCTATCATATCCTATCCTCTATCCTATCCTATCCTCTATCCTATCCTATCCTCTATCGTATCCTATTCTCTATCCTATCCTATCCTCTATCCTATCCTATCCTCTATCCTATATTATCCTCTATCCTATCCCATCCTCTATCCTATCCTATCCTCTATCCTATCCTATCCTCTATCCTATCCTATCCTCTATCCTATCCTAGTCTCTATCCTATCCTATCCTCTATCCTATCCTATCCTCTATCCTATCCTATCCTCTATCCTATCCTATCCTGTATCATATCCTATTCTCTATCCTATCCTATCCTCTATCCTATTCTATCCTATATCCTATTCTCTATCCTATCCTATCCTCTATCGTATCCTATCCTCCATCCTATCCAATCCTATATCGTATCCTCTATCCTATCCTATCCTCTATCCTATCCTATCCTCTATCCTATCCTATCGTCTATCATATCCTATGCTCTATCCTATCCTATCCTCTATCCTATCCTATCCTCTATCCTATCCAATCCTATATCCTATCCTCTATCATATCCTATCCTCTATCCTATCCTATCCTCAATCCTATCCTATCCGCTATCCTATCCAATCCTATATCCTATTCTCTGTCCTATCCTATCCTCTATCCTATCCTATCCTCTATCCTATCCTATCCTCTATCCTATATTATCCTCTATCCTATCCCATCCTCTATCCTATCCTATCCTCTATCCTATCCTATCCTCTATCCTATCCTATCCTCTATCCTATCCTATTCTCTATCCTATCCTATCCTCTATCCTATCCTATCCTCAATCCTATCCTATCCGCTATCCTATCCAATCCTATATCCTATTCTCTGTCCTATCCTATCCTCTATCCTATCCTATCCTCTATCCTATCCTATCCTCTATCCTATATTATCCTCTATCCTATCCTATCCTCTATCCTATCCTATCCTCTATCCTATCCTATCCTCTATCCTATCCTATCCTCTATCCTATCCTATCCTCTATCCTATATTATCCTCTATCCTATCCTATCCTATCCTATCCTCTATCCTATCCTATCCTCTATCCTATCCTATCCTCTATCCTATCCTATTCTCTATCCTATCCTATCCTCTATCCTATCCTATCCTCTATCCTATATTATCCTCTATCCTATCCCATCCTCTATCCTATCCTATCCTCTATCCTATCCTATCCTCTATCCTATCCTATCCTCTATCCTATCCTAGTCTCTATCCTATCCTATCCTCTATCCTATCCTATCCTCTATCCTATCCTATCCTCTATCCTATCCTATCCTGTATCATATCCTATTCTCTATCCTATCCTATCCTCTATCCTATTCTATCCTATATCCTATTCTCTATCCTATCCTATCCTCTATCGTATCCTATCCTCCATCCTATCCAATCCTATATCGTATCCTCTATCCTATCCTATCCTCTATCCTATCCTATCCTCTATCCTATCCTATCGTCTATCATATCCTATGCTCTATCCTATCCTATCCTCTATCCTATCCTATCCTCTATCCTATCCAATCCTATATCCTATCCTCTATCATATCCTATCCTCTATCCTATCCTATCCTCAATCCTATCCTATCCGCTATCCTATCCAATCCTATATCCTATTCTCTGTCCTATCCTATCCTCTATCCTATCCTATCCTCTATCCTATCCTATCCTCTATCCTATATTATCCTCTATCCTATCCCATCCTCTATCCTATCCTATCCTCTATCCTATCCTATCCTCTATCCTATCCTATCCTCTATCCTATATTATCCTCTATCCTATCCTATCCTCTATCCTATCCTATCCTCTATCCTATCCTATCCTCTATCCTATCCTATCCTCTATCCTATCCTATCCTCTATCCTATATTATCCTCTATCCTATCCTATCCTATCCTATCCTCTATCCTATCCTATCCTCTATCCTATCCTATCCTCTATCGTATCCTATTCTCTATCCTATCCTATCCTCTATCCTATCCTATCCTCTATCCTATATTATCCTCTATCCTATCCCATCCTCTATCCTATCCTATCCTCTATCCTATCCTATCCTCTATCCTATCCTATCCTCTATCCTATCCTAGTCTCTATCCTATCCTATCCTCTATCCTATCCTATCCTCTATCCTATCCTATCCTCTATCCTATCCTATCCTGTATCATATCCTATTCTCTATCCTATCCTATCCTCTATCCTATTCTATCCTATATCCTATTCTCTATCCTATCCTATCCTCTATCGTATCCTATCCTCCATCCTATCCAATCCTATATCGTATCCTCTATCCTATCCTATCCTCTATCCTATCCTATCCTCTATCCTATCCTATCGTCTATCATATCCTATGCTCTATCCTATCCTATCCTCTATCCTATCCTATCCTCTATCCTATCCAATCCTATATCCTATCCTCTATCATATCCTATCCTCTATCGTATCCTATCCTCAATCCTATCCTATCCGCTATCCTATCCAATCCTATATCCTATTCTCTGTCCTATCCTATCCTCTATCCTATCCTATCCTCTATCCTATCCTATCCTCTATCCTATATTATCCTCTATCCTATCCCATCCTCTATCCTATCCTATCCTCTATCCTATCCTATCCTCTATCCTATCCTATCCTCTATCCTATCCTATTCTCTATCCTATCCTATCCTCTATCCTATCGTATCCTCTATCGTATCCTATCCTCTATCCTATTAAATCCTATATCGTGTCCTCTATCCTATCCTATCCTCTATCCTATCCTATCCTCTATCCTATCCTATCCTCTATCCTATCCTATCCTCTATCCTATCCTATCCTCTATCCTATCCTATCCTCTATCCTATATTAACCTCTATCCTATCCTATCCTCTATCCTATCCTATCCTCTATCCTATATTATCCTCTATCCTATCCCATCCTCTATCCTATCCTATCCTCTATCCTATCCTATCCTCTGTCCTATCCTATCCTCTATCCTATCCTATCCTCTATCCTATCCTATCCTCTATCCTATCCTATCCTGTATCATATCCTATTCTCTATCCTATCCTATCCTCTATCCTATTCTATCCTATATCCTATCCTCTATCCTATCCTATCCTCCATCCTATCCTATCCGCTATCCTATCCAATCCTATATCCTATTCTCTGTCCTATCCTATCCTCTATCCTATCCTATCCTGTATCCTATCCTATCCTCTATCCTATATTAACCTCTATCCTATCCTATCCTCTATCCTATCCAATCCTCTATCCTATATTATCCTCTATCCTATCCCATCCTCTATCCTATCCTATCCTCTATCCTATCCTATCCTCTGTCCTATCCTATCCTCTATCCTATCCTATCCTCTATCCTATCCTATCCTCTATCCTATCCTATCCTGTATCATATCCTATTCTCTATCCTATCCTATCCTCTATCCTATTCTATCCTATATCCTATTCTCTATCCTATCCTATCCTCTATCGTATCCTATCCTCCATCCTATCCAATCCTATATCGTATCCTCTATCCTATCCTATCCTCTATCCTATCCTATCGTCTATCATATCCTATGCTCTATCCTATCCTATCCTCTATCCTATCCTATCCTCTATCCTATCCAATCCTATATCCTATCCTCTATCATATCCTATCCTCTATCCTATCCTATCCTCAATCCTATCCTATCCGCTATCCTATCCAATCCTATATCCTATTCTCTGTCCTATCCTATCCTCTATCCTATCCTATCCTCTATCCTATCCTATCCTCTATCCTATATTATCCTCTATCCTATCCCATCCTCTATCCTATCCTATCCTCTATCCTATCCTATCCTCTATCCTATCCTATCCTCTATCCTATCCTATTCTCTATCCTATCCTATCCTCTATCCTATCGTATCCTCTATCGTATCCTATCCTCTATCCTATTAAATCCTATATCGTGTCCTCTATCCTATCCTATCCTCTATCCTATCCTATCCTCTATCCTATCCTATCCTCTATCCTATCCTATCCTCTATCCTATCCTATCCTCTATCCTATCCTATCCTCTATCCTATATTATCCTCTATCCTATCCTATCCTATCCTATCCTCTATCCTATATTATCCTCTATCCTATCCCATCCTCTATCCTATCCTATCCTCTATCCTATCCTATCCTCTGTCCTATCCTATCCTCTATCCTATCCTATCCTCTATCCTATCCTATCGTCTATCATATCCTATGCTCTATCCTATCCTATCCTCTATCCTATCCTATCCTCTATCCTATCCAATCCTATATCCTATCATATCCAATCCTATATCCTATTCTCTGTCCTATCCTATCCTCTATCCTATCCTATCCTCTATCCTATCCAATCCTATATCCTATTCTATGTCCTATCCTATCCTCTATCCTATCCTATCCTCTATCCTATCCTATCCTCTATCCTATATTATCCTCTATCCTATCCCATCCTCTATCCTATCCTATCCTCTATCCTATCCTATCCTCTATCCTATTAAATCCTATATCGTATCCTCTATCCTATCCTATCCTCATTCCTATCCTATCCTCTATCCTATCCAATCCTATATCCTATTCTCTATCCTATCCTATCCTCTATCGTATCCTATCCTCCATCCTATCCAATCCTATATCGTATCCTCTATCCTATCCTATCCTCTATCCTATCCTATCCTCTATCCTATCCTATCCTCTATCCTATCCTATCCTCTATCCTATCCTATCCTCTATCCTATATTATCCTCTATCCTATCCTATCCTATCCTCTATCCTATCCTATCCTGTATCCTATTCTATCCTCTATCCTATCCAATCCTCTATCCTATCCTATCCTGTATCATATCCTATCCTCTATCTTATCCTATCCTCTATCCTATTCTATCCTCTATACTATCCAATCCTATATCCTATTCTCTATCCTATCCTATCCTCTATCGTATCCTATCCTCCATCCTATCCAATCCTATATCGTATCCTCTATCCTATCCTATCCTCTATCCTATCCTATCCTCTATCCTATCCTATCGTCTATCATATCCTATGCTCTATCCTATCCTATCCTCTATCCTATCCTATCCTCTATCCTATCCAATCCTATATCCTATCCTCTATCATATCTTATCCTCTATCCTATCCTATCCTCCATCCTATCCTATCCGCTATCCTATCCAATCCTATATCCTATTCTCTGTCCTATCCTATCCTCTATCCTATCCTATCCTGTATCCTATCCTATCCTCTATCCTATATTAACCTCTATCCTATCCTATCCTCTATCCTATCCAATCCTCTATCCTATATTATCCTCTATCCTATCCCATCCTCTATCCTATCCTATCCTCTATCCTATCCTATCCTCTGTCCTATCCTATCCTCTATCCTATCCTATCCTCTATCCTATCCTATCCTCTATCCTATCCTATCCTGTATCATATCCTATTCTCTATCCTATCCTATCCTCTATCCTTCTATCCTATATCCTATTCTCTATCCTATCCTATCCTCTATCGTATCCTATCCTCCATCCTATCCAATCCTATATCGTATCCTCTATCCTATCCTATCCTCTATCCTATCCTATCCTCTATCCTATCCTATCGTCTATCATATCCTATGCTCTATCCTATCCTATCCTCTATCCTATCCTATCCTCTATCCTATCCAATCCTATATCCTATCCTCTATCATATCCTATCCTCTATCCTATCCTATCCTCAATCCTATCCTATCCGCTATCCTATCCAATCCTATATCCTATCCTATCCTCTATCCTATATTATCCTCTATCCTATCCCATCCTCTATCCTATCCTATCCTCTATCCTATCCTATCCTCTATCCTATCCTATCCTCTATCCTATCCTATTCTCTATCCTATCCTATCCTCTATCCTATCGTATCCTCTATCGTATCCTATCCTCTATCCTATTAAATCCTATATCGTGTCCTCTATCCTATCCTATCCTCTATCCTATCCTATCCTCTATCCTATCCTATCCTCTATCCTATCCTATCCTCTATCCTATCCTATCCTCTATCCTATCCTATCCTCTATCCTATATTATCCTCTATCCTATCCTATCCTATCCTATCCTCTATCCTATCCTATCCTCTATCCTATCCTATCCTCTATCCTATATTAACCTCTATCCTATCCTATCCTCTATCCTATCCTATCCTCTATCCTATATTATCCTCTATCCTATCCCATCCTCTATCCTATCCTATCCTCTATCCTATCCTATCCTCTGTCCTATCCTATCCTCTATCCTATCCTATCCTCTATCCTATCCTATCCTCTATCCTATCCTATCCTGTATCATATCCTATTCTCTATCCTATCCTATCCTCTATCCTATTCTATCCTATATCCTATTCTCTATCCTATCCTATCCTCTATCGTATCCTATCCTCCATCCTATCCAATCCTATATCGTATCCTCTATCCTATCCTATCCTCTATCCTATCCTATCCTCTATCCTATCCAATCCTATATCCTAACCTCTATCATATCCTATCCTCTATCCTATCCTATCCTCAATCCTATCCTATCCGCTATCCTATCCAATCCTATATCCTATTCTCTGTCCTATCCTATCCTCTATCCTATCCTATCCTCTATCCTATCCTATCCTCTATCCTATATTATCCTCTATCCTATCCTATCCTCTATCCTATCCTATCCTCTATCCTATCCTATCCTCTATCCTATCCTATCCTCTATCCTATCCTATCCTCTATCCTATATTATCCTCTATCCTATCCTATCCTATCCTATCCTCTATCCTATCCTATCCTCTATCCTATCCTATCCTCTATCCTATCCTATTCTCTATCCTATCCTATCCTCTATCCTATCCTATCCTCTATCCTATATTATCCTCTATCCTATCCCATCCTCTATCCTATCCTATCCTCTATCCTATCCTATCCTCTATCCTATCCTATCCTCTATCCTATCCTAGTCTCTATCCTATCCTATCCTCTATCCTATCCTATCCTCTATCATATCCTATCCTCCATCCTATCCTATCCTGTATCCTATCCTATCCTCTATCCTATCCTATCCTCTATCCTATCCTATCCTGTATCATATCCTATCCTCTATCCTATCCTATCCTCTATCCTATTCTATCCTCTATCCTATCCTATCCTCTATCCTATCCCATCCTCTATCCTATCCTATCCTTTATCCTATCCTATCCTCTATCGTATCCTATCCTCTAACATATTAAATCCTATATCGTATCCTCTATCCTATCCTATCCTCTATCCTATCCTATCCTCTATCCTATCCTATCCTCTATCCTATCCTATCCTCTATCCTATCCTATCCTCTATCATATCCTATCCTCCATCCTATCCTATCCTGTATCCTATCCTATCCTCTATCCTATCCTATCCTCTATCCTATCCTATCCTGTATCATATCCTATCCTCTATCCTATCCTATCCTCTATCCTATTCTATCCTCTATCCTATCCTATCCTCTATCCTATCCCATCCTCTATCCTATCCTATCCTTTATCCTATCCTATCCTCTATCGTATCCTATCCTCTAACATATTAAATCCTATATCGTATCCTCTATCCTATCCTATCCTCTATCCTATCCTATCCTCTATCCTATCCTATCCTCTATCCTATCCTATCCTCTATCATATCCTATCCTCTATCCTATCCTATCCTCCATCCTATCCTATCCGCTATCCTATCCAATCCTATATCCTATTCTCTGTCCTATCCTATCCTCTATCCTATCCTATCCTGTATCCTATCCTATCCTCTATCCTATATTAACCTCTATCCTATCCTATCCTCTATCCTATCCAATCCTCTATCCTATATTATCCTCTATCCTATCCCATCCTCTATCCTATCCTATCCTCTATCCTATCCTATCCTCTGTCCTATCCTATCCTCTATCCTATCCTATCCTCTATCCTATCCTATCCTCTATCCTATCCTATCCTGTATCATATCCTATTCTCTATCCTATCCTATCCTCTATCCTATTCTATCCTATATCCTATTCTCTATCCTATCCTATCCTCTATCGTATCCTATCCTCCATCCTATCCAATCCTATATCGTATCCTCTATCCTATCCTATCCTCTATCCTATCCTATCCTCTATCCTATCCTATCGTCTATCATATCCTATGCTCTATCCTATCCTATCCTCTATCCTATCCTATCCTCTATCCTATCCAATCCTATATCCTATCCTCTATCATATCCTATCCTCTATCCTATCCTATCCTCTATCCTATCCTATCCTCTATCCTATCCTATCCTCTATCCTATATTATCCTCTATCCTATCCCATCCTCTAACCTATCCTATCCTCTATCCTATCCTATCCTCTATCCTATCCTATCCTCTATCCTATCCTATCCTCTATCCTATATTATCCTCTATCCTATCCTATCCTATCCTCTATCCTATCCTATCCTCTATCCTATCCTCTTCTCTATCCTATCCTATCCTCTATCCTATCCTATCCTCTATCATATCCTATCCTCTATCCTATCCTATCCTCTATCCTATCCTTATCCTCTATCGTATCCTACCCTCTATCCTATCCCATCCTCTATCCTATCCTATCCTCTATCCTATCCTATCCTCTGTCCTATCCTATCCTCTATCCTATCCTATCCTCTATCCTATCCTATCCTCTATCCTATCCTATCCTGTATCATATCCTATTCTCTATCCTATCCTATCCTCTATCCTATTCTATCCTATATCCTATTCTCTATCCTATCCTATCCTCTATCGTATCCTATCCTCCATCCTATCCAATCCTATATCGTATCCTCTATCCTATCCTATCCTCTATCCTATCCTATCCTCTATCCTATCCTATCGTCTATCATATCCTATGCTCTATCCTATCCTATCCTCTATCCTATCCTATCCTCTATCCTATCCAATCCTATATCCTATCCTCTTTCATATCCTATCCTCTATCCTATCCTATCCTCTATCCTATCCTATCCTCTATCCTATCCTATCCTCTATCCTATATTATCCTCTATCCTATCCCATCCTCTAACCTATCCTATCCTCTATCCTATCCTATCCTCTATCCTATCCTATCCTCTATCCTATCCTATCCTCTATCCTATATTATCCTCTATCCTATCCTATCCTATCCTCTATCCTATCCTATCCTCTATCCTATCCTCTTCTCTATCCTATCCTATCCTCTATCCTATCCTAACCTCTATCATATCCTATCCTCTATCCTATCCTATCCTCTATCCTATCCTTATCCTCTATCGTATCCTACCCTCTATCCTATCCTATCCTCTATCCTATCCTATCCTCTATCCTATCCTATCCTCTATCCTATCCTATCCTCTTTCCTATCCTATCCTCTATCCTATCCTATCCTCTATCCTATCCTATCCTCTATCCTATCCTATCCTCTATCCTATCGTATCCTCTATCCTATTATATCCTCTATCCTATCCTCTATCCTATCCTCTATCCTATCCTATCCTCTATCCTATCCTATCCTCTATCCTATATTATCCTCTATCCTATCCCATCCTCTAACCTATCCTATCCTCTATCCTATCCTATCCTCTGTCCTATCCTATCCTCTATCCTATCCTATCCTCTATCCTATCCTATCCTCTATCCTATCCTATCCTGTATCATATCCTATCCTCTATCCTATTCTATCCTCTATCCTATCCTATCCTCTATCCTATCCTATCCTGTATCCTATTCTATCCTCTATCCTATCCTATCCTCTATCCTATCCTATCCTGTATCATATCCTATCCTCTCTCCTATCCTATCCTCTATCCTATTCTATCCTCTATACTATCCAATCCTATATCCTATTCTCTATCCTATCCTATCCTCTATCGTATCCTATCCTCCATCCTATCCAATTCTATATCGTATCCTCTATCCTATATCGTATCCTCTATCCTATCCTATCCTCTATCCTATCCAATCCTATATCCTATCCTCTATCATATCCTATCCTCTATCCTATCCTATCCTCAATCCTATCCTATCCGCTATCCTATCCAATCCTATATCCTATTCTCTGTCCTATCCTATCCTCTATCCTATCCTATCCTCTATCCTATCCTATCCTCTATCCTATATTATCCTCTATCCTATCCCATCCTCTATCCTATCCTATCCTCTATCCTATCCTATCCTCTATCCTATCCTATCCTCTATCCTATCCTATTCTCTATCCTATCCTATCCTCTATCCTATCGTATCCTCTATCGTATCCTATCCTCTATCCTATCCTATCGTCTATCATATCCTATGCTCTATCCTATCCTATCCTCTATCCTATCCTATCCTCTATCCTATCCAATCCTATATCCTATCCTCTATCATATCCTATCCTCTATCCTATCCTATCCTCAATCCTATCCTATCCGCTATCCTATCCAATCCTATATCCTATTCTCTGTCCTATCCTATCCTCTATCCTATCCTATCCTCTATCCTATCCTATCCTCTATCCTATATTATCCTCTATCCTATCCCATCCTCTATCCTATCCTATCCTCTATCCTATCCTATCCTCTATCCTATCCTATCCTCTATCATATCCTATGCTCTATCCTATCCTATCCTCTATCCTATCCTATCCTCTATCCTATCCAATCCTATGTCCTATCCTCTATCATATCCTATCCTCTATCCTATCCTATCCTCAATCCTATCCTATCCGCTATCCTATCCAATCCTATATCCTATTCTCTGTCCTATCCTATCCTCTATCCTATCCTATCCTCTATCCTATCCTATCCTCTATCCTATATTATCCTCTATCCTATCCCATCCTCTATCCTATCCTATCCTCTATCCTATCCTATCCTCTATCCTATCCTATCCTCTATCCTATCCTATTCTCTATCCTATCCTATCCTCTATCCTATCGTATCCTCTATCGTATCCTATCCTCTATCCTATTAAATCCTATATCGTATCCTCTATCCTATCCTATCCTCTATCCTATCCTATCCTCTATCCTATCCTATCCTCTATCCTATATTATCCTCTATCCTATCCTATCCTATCCTCTATCCTATCCTATCCTCTATCCTATCCTATCCTCTATCCTATCCTATCCTCTATCCTATCCTATCCTCTATCCTATATTATCCTCTATCCTATCCTATCCTATCCTCTATCCTATCCTATCCTGTATCCTATTCTATCCTCTATCCTATCCTATCCTCTATCCTATCCTATCCTGTATCATATCCTATCCTCTATCCTATCCTATCCTCTATCCTATTCTATCCTCTATACTATCCAATCCTATATCCTATTCTCTATCCTATCCTATCCTCTATCGTATCCTATCCTCCATCCTATCCAATCCTATATCGTATCCTCTATCCTATCCTATCCTCTATCCTATCCTATCCTCTATCCTATCCTATCGTCTATCATATCCTATGCTCTATCCTATCCTATCCTCTATCCTATCCTATCCTCTATCCTATCCAATCCTATATCCTATCCTCTATCATATCCTATGCTCTATCCTATCCTATCCTCCATCCTATCCTATCCGCTATCCTATCCAATCCTATATCCTACTCTGTCCTATCCTATCCTCTATCCTATCCTATCCTCTATCCTATCCTATCCTCTATCCTATATTAACCTCTATCCTATCCTATCCTCTATCCTATCCTATCCTCTATCCTATATTATCCTCTATCCTATCCCATCCTCTATCCTATCCTATCCTCTATCCTATCCTATCCTCTGTCCTATCCTATCCTCTATCCTATCCTATCCTCTATCCTATCCTATCCTCTATCCTATCCTATCCTCTATCCTATTCTATCCTATATCCTATTCTCTATCCTATCCTATCCTCTATCGTATCCTATCCTCCATCCTATCCAATCCTATATCGTATCCTCTATCCTATCCTATCCTCTATCCTATCCTATCCTCTATCCTATCCTATCGTCTATCATATCCTATGCTCTATCCTATCCTATCCTCTATCCTATCCTATCCTCTATCCTATCCAATCCTATATCCTATCCTCTATCATATCCTATCCTCTATCCTATCCAATCCTATATCCTATCCTCTATCATATCCTATCCTCTATCCTATCCTATCCTCAATCCTATCCTATCCGCTATCCTATCCTATCCTCTATCCTATCCTATTCTCTATCCTATCCTATCCTCTATCGTATCCTATCCTCCATCCTATCCAATCCTATATCGTATCCTCTATCCTATCCTATCCTCTATCCTATCCTATCCTCTATCCTATCCTATCCTCTGTCCTATCCTATCCTCTATCCTATCCTATCCTCTATCCTATCCTATCCTCTATCCTATCCTATCCTGTATCATATCCTATTCTCTATCCTATCCTATCCTCTATCCTATTCTATCCTATATCCTATTCTCTATCCTATCCTATCCTCTATCGTATCCTATCCTCCATCCTATCCAATCCTATATCGTATCCTCTATCCTATCCTATCCTCTATCCTATCCTATCCTCTATCCTATCCTATCGTCTATCATATCCTATGCTCTATCCTATCCTATCCTCTATCCTATCCTATCCTCTATCCTATCCAATCCTATATCCTATCCTCTATCATATCCTATCCTCTATCCTATCCTATCCTCAATCCTATCCTATCCTCTATCCTATCCTATCCTCTATCCTATATTATCCTCTAACCTATCCTATCCTATCCTATCCTCTATCCTATCCTATCCTCTATCCTATCCTATCCTCTATCCTATCCTATTCTCTATCCTATCCTATCCTCTATCCTATCCTATCCTCTATCCTATCCTATCCTCTATCCTATCCTATCCTCTATCATATCCTATCCTCTATCCTATCCTATCCTCAATCCTATCCTATCCTCTATCCTATCCTATCCTCTATCCTATATTATCCTTTATCCTATCCCATCCTCTATCCTATCCTATCCTCTATCCTATCCTATCCTCTATCCTATCCTATCCTATCCTATCCTCTATCCTATCCTATCCTCTATCCTATCCTAGTCTCTATCCTATCCTCTCCTCTATCCTATCCTATCCTCTATCCTATATTATCCTTTATCCTATCCCATCCTCTATCCTATCCTATCCTCTATCCTATCCTATCCTCTATCCTATCCTATCCTATCCTATCCTCTATCCTATCCTATCCTCTATCCTATCCTATCCTCTATCCTATCCTATCCTGTATCATATCCTATCCTCTATCCTATCCTATCCTCTATCCTATTCTATCCTCTATCCTATCCTATCCTCTATCCTATCCCATCCTCTATCCTATCCTATCCTTTATCCTATCCTATCCTCTATCGTATCCTATCCTCTAACCTATTAAATCCTATATCGTATCCTCTATCCTATCCTATCCTCTATCCTATCCTATCCTCTATCCTATCCTATCCTCTATCCTATCCTGTCCTCTATCCTATATTATCCTCTATCCTATCCTATCCTATCCTCTATCCTATCCTATCCTCTATCCTATCCTATTCTCTATCCTATCCTATCCTCTATCCTATCCTATCCTCTATCATATCCTATCCTCTATCCTATCCTATCCTCTATCCTATCCTTATCCTCTATCGTATCCTATCCTCTATCCTATCCTATCCTCTATCCTATCCTATCCTCTATCCTATATTATCCTCTATCCTATCCTATCCTATCCTATCCTCTATCCTATCCTATCCTCTATCCTATCCTATCCTCTATCCTATCCTATTCTCTATCCTATCCTATCCTCTATCCTATCCTATCCTCTATCCTATCCTCTATCCTATCCTATCCTCTATCCTATCCTATCCTCTATCCTATCCTATCCTCTATCATATCCTATCCTCTATCCTATCCTATCCTCAATCCTATCCTATCCTCTATCCTATCCTATCCTCTATCCTATATTATCCTCTATCCTATCCCATCCTCTATCCTATCCTCTATCCTATCCTATCCTCTATCCTATCCTATCCTCTATCCTATCCTAGTCTCTATCCTATCCTATCCTCTATCCTATCCTATCCTCTATCATATCCTATCCTCTATCCTATCCTATCCTGTATCCTAACCTATCCTCTATCCTATCCTATCCTCTATCCTATCCTATCCTCTATCCTATCCTATCCTCTATCCTATCCTATCCTCTATCCTATCCTATCCTCTATCATATCCTATCCTCTATCCTATCCTATCCTCTATCCTATTCTATCCTCTATCCTCTATCCTATCCTATCCTCTATCCTATCCCATCCTCTATCCTATCCTATCCTCTATCCTATCCTATTCTCCATCCTATCCTATCCTCTATCCTATCCTATCCTCTATCCTATCCTATCCTCTATCCTATCCTATCCTCTATCCTATCCTATCCTCTATCATATCCTATCCTCTATCCTATCCTATCCTCAATCCTATCCTATCCTCTATCCTATCCTATCCTCTATCCTATCCTATCCTCTATCCTATCCTATCCTCTATCCTATCCTAGTCTCTATCCTATCCTATCCTCTATCCTATCCTATCCTCTATCCTATCCTATCCTGTATCATATCCTATCCTCTATCCTATCCTATCCTCTATCCTATTAAATCCTATATCGTATCCTCTATCCTATCCTATCCTCTATCCTATCCTATCCTCTATAATATATTATCCTCTATCCTATCCTATCCTCTATCCTATCCTATCCTCTATCCTATCCTATCCTCTATCCTATCCTCTATCCTATCCTATCCTCTATCCTATCCTATCCTCTATCCTATCCTATCCTCTATCCTATCCTCTATCCTATCCTCTATCCTATCCTATCCTCTATCCTATCCTATCCTCTATCCTATCCTATCCTCTGTCCTATCCTATCCTCTATCCTATCCTATCCTCTATCCTATCCTATCCTCTATCCTATCCTATCCTGTATCATATCCTATCCTCTATCCTATCCTATCCTCTATCCTATTCTATCCTCTATCCTATCCTATCCTCTATCCTATCCTATCCTGTATCCTATTCTATCCTCTATTCTATCCTATCCTCTATCCTATCCTATCCTGTATCATATCCTATCCTCTATCCTATCCTATCCTCTATCCTATTCTATCCTCTATACTATCCAATCCTATATCCTATTCTCTATCCTATCCTATCCTCTATCGTATCCTATCCTCCATCCTATCCAATCCTATATCGTATCCTCTATCCTATCCTATCCTCTATCCTATCCTATCGTCTATCATATCCTATGCTCTATCCTATCCTATCCTCTATCCTATCCTATCCTCTATCCTATCCTATCCTCTATCCTATCCTATCCTCTATCCTATCCTATCCTCTATCCTATCCAATCCTATATCCTATCCTCTATCATATCCTATCCTCTATCCTATCCTATCCTCAATCTTATCCTATCCGCTATCCTATCCAATCCTATATCCTATTCTCTGTCCTATCCTATCCTCTATCCTACCCTATCCTCTATCCTATCCTATCCTCTATCCTATATTATCCTCTATCCTATCCCATCCTCTATCCTATCCTATCCTCTATCCTATCCTATCCTCTATCCTATCCTATCCTCTATCCTATCCTATTCTCTATCCTATCCTATCCTCTATCCTATCGTATCCTCTATCGTATCCTATCCTCTATCCTATCCTATCCTCTGTCCTATCCTATCCTCTATCCTATCCTATCCTCTATCCTATCCTATCCTCTATCCTATCCTATCCTGTATCATATCCTATCCTATATCCTATCCTATCCTCTATCCTATTCTATCCTCTATCCTATCCTATCCTCTATCCTATCCTATCCTGTATCCTATTCTATCCTCTATCCTATCCTATCCTCTATCCTATCCTATCCTGTATCATATCCTATTCTCTATCCTATCCTATCCTCTATCCTATTCTATCCTCTATCCTATCCAATCCTATATCCTATTCTCTATCCTATCCTATCCTCTATCGTATCCTATCCTCCATCCTATCCAATCCTATATCGTATCCTCTATCCTATCCTATCCTCTATCCTATCCTATCCTCTATCCTATCCTATCGTCTATCATATCCTATGCTCTATCCTATCCTATCCTGTATCCTATCCTATCCTCTATCCTCTCCAATCCCATATCCTATCCTCTATCATATCCTATCCTCTATCCTATCCTATCCTCAATCCTATCCTATCCGCTATCCTATCCAATCCTATATCCTATTCTCTGTCCTATCCTATCCTCTATCCTATCCTATCCTCTATCCTATCCTATCCTCTATCCTATCCTATCCTCTATCCTATCCTATCCTCTATCCTATCCTATTCTCTATCCTATCCTATCCTCTATCCTATCGTATCCTCTATCGTATCCTATCCTCTATCCTATCCTATCCTCTGTCCTATCCTATCCTCTATCCTATCCTATCCTCTATCCTATCCTATCCTCTATCCTATCCTATCCTCTATCCTATCCTATCCTGTATCATATCCTATCCTATATCCTATCCTATCCTCTATCCTATTCTATCCTCTATCCTATCCTATCCTCTATCCTATCCTATCCTGTATCCTATTCTATCCTCTATCCTATCCTATCCTGTATCCTATTCTATCCTCTATCCTATCCTATCCTCTATCCTATCCTATCCTGTATCATATCCTATTCTCTATCCTATCCTATCCTCTATCCTATTCTATCCTCTATCCTATCCAATCCTATATCCTATTCTCTATCCTATCCTATCCTCTATCGTATCCTATCCTCCATCCTATCCAATCCTGTATCATATCCTATCCTCTATCCTATCCTATCCTCTATCCTATTCTATCCTCTATACTATCCAATCCTATATCCTATTCTCTATCCTATCCTATCCTCTATCGTATCCTATCCTCCATCCTATCCAATCCTATATCGTATCCTCTATCCTATCCTATCCTCTATCCTATCCTATCGTCTATCATATCCTATGCTCTATCCTATCCTATCCTCTATCCTATCCTATCCTCTATCCTATCCTATCCTCTATCCTATCCTATCCTCTATCCTATCCAATCCTATATCCTATCCTCTATCATATCCTATCCTCTATCCTATCCTATCCTCAATCCTATCCTATCCGCTATCCTATCCAATCCTATATCCTATTCTCTGTCCTATCCTATCCTCTATCCTATCCTATCCTCTATCCTATCCTATCCTCTATCCTATATTATCCTCTATCCTATCCCATCCTCTATCCTATCCTATCCTCTATCCTATCCTATCCTCTATCCTATCCTATCCTCTATCCTATCCTATTCTCTATCCTATCCTATCCTCTATCCTATCGTATCCTCTATCGTATCCTATCCTCTATCCTATCCTATCCTCTGTCCTATCCTATCCTCTATCCTATCCTATCCTCTATCCTATCCTATCCTCTATCCTATCCTATCCTGTATCATATCCTATCCTATATCCTATCCTATCCTCTATCCTATTCTATCCTCTATCCTATCCTATCCTCTATCCTATCCTATCCTGTATCCTATTCTATCCTCTATCCTATCCTATCCTCTATCCTATCCTATCCTGTATCATATCCTATTCTCTATCCTATCCTATCCTCTATCCTATTCTATCCTCTATCCTATCCAATCCTATATCCTATTCTCTATCCTATCCTATCCTCTATCGTATCCTACCCTCCATCCTATCCAATCCTATATCGTATCCTCTATCCTATCCTATCCTCTATCCTATCCTATCGTCTATCATATCCTATGCTCTATCCTATCCTATCCTGTATCCTATCCTATCCTCTATCCTATCCAATCCCATATCCTATCCTCTATCATATCCTATCCTCAATCCTATCCTATCCTCAATCCTATCCTATCCGCTATCCTATCCAATCCTATATCCTATTCTCTGTCCTATCCTATCCTCTATCCTATCCTATCCTCTATCCTATCCTATCCTCTATCCTATTCTATCCTCTATCCTATCCTATCCTCTATCCTATCCTATTCTCTATCCTATCCTATCCTCTATCCTATCGTATCCTCTATCGTATCCTATCCTCTATCCTATCCTATCCTCTGTCCTATCCTATCCTCTATCCTATCCTATCCTCTATCCTATCCTATCCTCTATCCTATCCTATCCTGTATCATATCCTATCCTATATCCTATCCTATCCTCTATCCTATTCTATCCTCTATCCTATCCTATCCTCTATCCTATCCTATCCTGTATCCTATCCTATCCTCTATCCTATATTATCCTCTATCCTATCCCATCCTCTAACCTATCCTATCCTCTATCCTATCCTATCCTCTGTCCTATCCTATCCTCTATCCTATCCTATCCTCTATCCTATCCTATCCTCTATCCTATCCTCTATCCTATCCTATCCTCTATCCTATCCTATCCTCTATCCTATCCTATCCTCTATCCTATCCTCTATCCTATCCTCTATCCTATCCTATCCTCTATCCTATCCTATCCTCTATCCTATATTATCCTCTATCCTATCCCATCCTCTAACCTATCCTATCCTCTATCCTATCCTATCCTCTGTCCTATCCTATCCTCTATCCTATCCTATCCTCTATCCTATCCTATCCTCTATCCTATTCTATCCTCTATACTATCCAATCCTATATCCTATTCTCTATCCTATCCTATCCTCTATCGTATCCTATCCTCCATCCTATCCAATCCTATATCGTATCCTCTATCCTATCCTATCCTCTATCCTATCCTATCGTCTATCATATCCTATGCTCTATCCTATCCTATCCTCTATCCTATCCTATCCTCTATCCTATCCTATCCTCTATCCTATCCTATCCTCTATCCTATCCTATCCTCAATCCTATCCTATCCGCTATCCTATCCAATCCTATATCCTATTCTCTGTCCTATCCTATCCTCTATCCTATCCTATCCTCTATCCTATCCTATCCTCTATCCTATCCTATCCTCTATCCTATCCTATCCTCTATCCTATCCTATTCTCTATCCTATCCTATCCTCTATCCTATCGTATCCTCTATCGTATCCTATCCTCTATCCTATCCTATCCTCTGTCCTATCCTATCCTCTATCCTATCCTATCCTCTATCCTATCCTATCCTCTATCCTATCCTATCCTGTATCATATCCTATCCTATATCCTATCCTATCCTCTATCCTATTCTATCCTCTATCCTATCCTATCCTCTATCCTATCCTATCCTGTATCCTATCCTATCCTCTATCCTATATTATCCTCTATCCTATCCCATCCTCTAACCTATCCTATCCTCTATCCTATCCTATCCTCTGTCCTATCCTATCCTCTATCCTATCCTATCCTCTATCCTATCCTATCCTCTATCCTATCCTCTATCCTATCCTATCCTCTATCCTATCCTATCCTCTATCCTATCCTATCCTCTATCCTATCCTCTATCCTATCCTCTATCCTATCCTATCCTCTATCCTATCCTATCCTCTATCCTATATTATCCTCTATCCTATCCCATCCTCTAACCTATCCTATCCTCTATCCTATCCTATCCTCTGTCCTATCCTATCCTCTATCCTATCCTATCCTCTATCCTATCCTATCCTCTATCCTATTCTATCCTCTATACTATCCAATCCTATATCCTATTCTCTATCCTATCCTATCCTCTATCGTATCCTATCCTCCATCCTATCCAATCCTATATCGTATCCTCTATCCTATCCTATCCTCTATCCTATCCTATCGTCTATCATATCCTATGCTCTATCCTATCCTATCCTCTATCCTATCCTATCCTCTATCCTATCCTATCCTCTATCCTATCCTATCCTCTATCCTATCCTATCCTCTATCCTATCCAATCCTATATCCTATCCTCTATCATATCCTATCCTCTATCCTATCCTATCCTCAATCCTATCCTATCCGCTATCCTATCCAATCCTATATCCTATTCTCTGTCCTATCCTATCCTCTATCCTATCTTATCCTCTATCCTATCCTATCCTCTATCCTATATTATCCTCTATCCTATCCCATCCTCTATCCTATCCTATCCTCTATCCTATCCTATCCTCTATCCTATCCTATCCTCTATCCTATCCTATTCTCTATCCTATCCTATCCTCTATCCTATCGTATCCTCTATCGTATCCTATCCTCTATCCTATCCTATCCTCTGTCCTATCCTATCCTCTATCCTATCCTATCCTCTATCCTATCCTATCCTCTATCCTATCCTATCCTGTATCATATCCTATCCTATATCCTATCCTATCCTCTATCCTATTCTATCCTCTATCCTATCCTATCCTCTATCCTATCCTATCCTGTATCCTATTCTATCCTCTATCCTATCCTATCCTCTATCCTATCCTATCCTGTATCATATCCTATTCTCTATCCTATCCTATCCTCTATCCTATTCTATCCTCTATCCTATCCAATCCTATATCCTATTCTCTATCCTATCCTATCCTCTATCGTATCCTATCCTCCATCCTATCCAATCCTATATCGTATCCTCTATCCTATCCTATCCTCTATCCTATCCTATCCTCTATCCTATCCTATCGTCTATCATATCCTATGCTCTATCCTATCCTATCCTGTATCCTATCCTATCCTCTATCCTATCCAATCCCATATCCTATCCTCTATCATATCCTATCCTCTATCCTATCCTATCCTCAATCCTATCCTATCCGCTATCCTATCCAATCCTATATCCTATTCTCTGTCCTATCCTATCCTCTATCCTATCCTATCCTCTATCCTATCCTATCCTCTATCCTATCCTATCCTCTATCCTATCCTATCCTCTATCCTATCCTATTCTCTATCCTATCCTATCCTCTATCCTATCGTATCCTCTATCGTATCCTATCCTCTATCCTATCCTATCCTCTGTCCTATCCTATCCTCTATCCTATCCTATCCTCTATCCTATCCTATCCTCTATCCTATCCTATCCTGTATCATATCCTATCCTATATCCTATCCTATCCTCTATCCTATTCTATCCTCTATCCTATCCTATCCTCTATCCTATCCTATCCTGTATCCTATTCTATCCTCTATCCTATCCTATCCTGTATCCTACTCTATCCTCTATCCTATCCTATCCTCTATCCTATCCTATCCTGTATCATATCCTATTCTCTATCCTATCCTATCCTCTATCCTATTCTATCCTCTATCCTATCCAATCCTATATCCTATTCTCTATCCTATCCTATCCTCTATCGTATAATATCCTCCATCCTATCCAATCCTGTATCATATCCTATCCTCTATCCTATCCTATCCTCTATCCTATTCTATCCTCTATACTATCCAATCCTATATCCTATTCTCTATCCTATCCTATCCTCTATCGTATCCTATCCTCCATCCTATCCAATCCTATATCGTATCCTCTATCCTATCCTATCCTCTATCCTATCCTATCGTCTATCATATCCTATGCTCTATCCTATCCTATCCTCTATCCTATCCTATCCTCTATCCTATCCTATCCTCTATCCTATCCTATCCTCTATCCTATCCTATCCTCTATCCTATCCAATCCTATATCCTATCCTCTATCATATCCTATCCTCTATCCTATCCTATCCTCAATCCTATCCTATCCGCTATCCTATCCAATCCTATATCCTATTCTCTGTCCTATCCTATCCTCTATAATATCCTATCCTCTATCCTATCCTATCCTCTATCCTATATTATCCTCTATCCTATCCCATCCTCTATCCTATCCTATCCTCTATCCTATCCTATCCTCTATCCTATTATATCCTCTATCCTATCCTATTCTCTATCCTATCCTATCCTCTATCCTATCGTATCCTCTATCGTATCCTATCCTCTATCCTATCCTATCCTCTGTCCTATCCTATCCTCTATCCTATCCTATCCTCTATCCTATCCTATCCTCTATCCTATCCTATCCTGTATCATATCCTATCCTATATCCTATCCTATCCTATATCCTATTCTATCCTCTATCCTATCCTATCCTCTATCCTATCCTATCCTGTATCCTATTCTATCCTCTATCCTATCCTATCCTCTATCCTATCCTATCCTCTATCCTATCCTATCCTCTATCCTATCCTATTCTCTATCCTATCCTATCCTCTATCCTATCGTATCCTCTATCGTATCCTATCCTCTATCCTATCCTATCCTCTGTCCTATCCTATCCTCTATCCTATCCTATCCTCTATCCTATCCTATCCTCTATCCTATCCTATCCTGTATCATATCCTATCCTATATCCTATCCTATCCTCTATCCTATTCTATCCTCTATCCTATCCTATCCTCTATCCTATCCTATCCTGTATCCTATTCTATCCTCTATCCTATCCTATCCTGTATCCTATTCTATCCTCTATCCTATCCTATCCTCTATCCTATCCTATCCTGTATCATATCCTATTCTCTATCCTGTCCTATCCTCTATCCTATTCTATCCTCTATCCTATCCAATCCTATATCCTATTCTCTATCCTATCCTATCCTCTATCGTATCCTATCCTCCATCCTATCCAATCCTATATCGTATCCTCTATCCTATCCTATCCTCTATCCTATCCTATCCTCTATCCTATCCTATCCTCTATCCTATCCTATCGTCTATCATATCCTATGCTCTATCCTATCCTATCCTGTATCCTATCCTATCCTCTATCCTATCCAATCCCATATCCTATCCTCTATCATATCCTATCCTCTATCCTATCCTATCCTCAATCCTATCCTATCCGCTATCCTATCCAATCCTATATCCTATTCTCTGTCCTATCCTATCCTCTATCCTATCCTATCCTCTATCCTATCCTATCCTCTATCCTATATTATCCTCTATCCTATCCCATCCTCTATCCTATCCTATCCTCTATCCTATCCTATCCTCTATCCTATCCTATCCTCTATCCTATCCTATTCTCTATCCTATCCTATCCTCTATCCTATCGTATCCTCTATCGTATCCTATCCTCTATCCTATTAAATCCTATATCGTGTCCTCTATCCTATCCTATCCTCTATCCTATCCTATCCTCTATCCTATCCTATCCTCTATCCAATCCTATCCTCTATCCTATATTATCCTCTATCCTATCCTATCCTATCCTATCCTCTATCCTATCCTATCCTCTATCCTATCCTATCCTCTATCCTATCCTATTCTCTATCCTATCCTATCCTCTATCCTATCCTATCCTGTATCCTATCCTATCCTCTATCCTATCCTATCCTCTATCCTATCCTCTATCCTATCCTCTATCCTATCCTCTATCCTATCCTATCCTCTATCCTATCCTATCCTCTATCCTATATTATCCTCTATCCTATCCCATCCTCTAACCTATCCTATCCTCTATCCTATCCTATCCTCTGTCCTATCCTATCCTCTATCCTATCCTATCCTCTATCCTATCCTATCCTCTATCCTATCCTATCCTGTATCATATCCTATCCTCTATCCTATCCTATCCTCTATCCTATCCTATCGTCTATCATATCCTATGCTCTATCCTATCCTATCCTCTATCCTATCCTATCCTCTATCCTATCCAATCCTATATCCTATCCTCTATCATATCCTATCCTCTATCCTGTCCTATCCTCAATCCTATCCTATCCGCTATCCTATCCAATCCTATATCATATTCTCTGTCCTATCCTATCCTCTATCCTATCCTATCCTCTATCCTATCCTATCCTCTATCCTATATTATCCTCTATCCTGTCCCATCCTCTATCCTATCCTATCCTCTATCCTATCCTATCCTCTATCCTATCCTATCCTCTATCCTATCCTATTCTCTATCCTATCCTATCCTCTATCCTATCGTATCCTCTATCGTATCCTATCCTCTATCCTATTAAATCCTATATCGTATCCTCTATCCTATCCTATCCTCTATCCTATCCTATCCTCTATCCTATTCTATCCTCTATCCTATCCTATCCTCTATCCTATCCCATCCTCTATCCTATCCTATCCTCTATCCTATCCTATCCTCTATCGTATCCTATCCTCTAACCTATTAAATCCTATATCCTATCCTCTATCCTATCCTATCCTCTATCCTATCCTATCCTCTATCCTATCCTATCCTCTATCCTATCCTATCCTCTATCCTATCCTATCCTCTATCCTATCCTATCCTCTATCCTATCCTATCCTCTATCCTATCCTATTGTTGCGGAATATAGCCAAGTGCTGAGTCAGAAGGACTCAGAAAAGGTGCAGTAGAGAAAGAAAAGTGAAATATGTAAGGAAGGAGGATAGTGTGAAGAACGAGAGAGTATATAATGAAAACAAAAGATATATTCACGAACGGTAACAGTAACGGTACAGGAGTGAACGCGAAGCCCGCAGACACTTGTATTAGACGGCGATCAGTCGATCGTAAAGACAATAAATCAGCGCTATGCAAGGATCAGTCGATCACGAGCAGAAGTCAAAGGAGACCCGTTTCGGAAACGCAGGTCTACTTATACTAACGCGGGCCGTTGGTTTCGGCAGGACGAGGAGTGGGATTTTCGAAATAGGCAAGGATGAGGCAGAGCAGCCCGTTCGTTAGGACGTCCTAACGGCGTCCCAACGGTCGGGGCTGCGATGGGAACAAAGGGTAGAGGCAGTGGATTTCGGAGTTTGGAAAACAACCAACGGCCCGCGCGGCGCGTGCATGAGAATCGCACGAGAGCCAGTGTTTACAAATTCGAACAGCTGACTGTTGTCGCGCGAGGAAGACGGTGTTTACCGGCGACGGGCAAAAACGCCGATGCGTGATCGCTCATGCACGACGCCGGTGTCGGTGGCAATAATACCCGGATTAAACGGTTAATTCGGGGAATCGAATTATAATGAAGACGGCGACGAGAAATCCGCCGATGCAGATTTTAAACATTCCGCCCGCCTTCGGCTATCGCCGAATGTGGACAGATCGCGGAAGCGGGGGAATGTCGACGGACGGCGCGGCGCGACGGCAGGTTATGCCTGGTTCTCTCCGGCCTGGAGAAGTCGGACTATTTTTGTTACCGGCCGGGTGAACGAAGTGGTGGCTGTTCTAACGGTGATGACCCGGACATGGCCGTCGGCTCCAGGGTGGACGTCGGTGATGCGTGCGAGCGGCCACTTCGTGGGGGGGGTGGCTTCGGACTTCACCAGCACGAGGTCCCCGACGCCCAGGGATGGCTGGGTGGTTGTCCACTTCCTTCGCGTTTGAATTTGGTGCAGGTATTCTGCGGACCAACGTCGCCAAAAATGTTCCACCCGCTGTTGGAGTTGTTGCCACCGGGAGAGCCGCGAGGTAGGGACGTCGTGCAGCATGGGCTCCGGGGTGGCCAGGAGGGGGCCTCCGACGAGGAAGTGTCCCGGCGTCAGGGGGGTCAGGTCCTCTGGGTCGTCCGTCAGTGCCTGGAGTGGACGCGAATTCAGGCACGCCTCCACCTGGCAGAGGAACGTCGCCAGCTCCTCGTACGTGTGAGCGTTGTCGCCGACGACGCGACGGAGATGGTGCTTCACGGAGCGGACGGCTGCCTCCCATAGCCCGCCGAAGTGAGGTGCTCCTGGTGGAATGAATTTCCACCGCACTCCCTCCTTGGACAGCTGTCCGGCGATGGCAGCTGCTTCCTTGGACGATGCCCGGAACATGCGGCGCAGTTCCTGGTCAGCCCCCACGAAATTTGTGCCGCAGTCGCTCGTTACAGAGGCGCATGGTCCCCGTCGGCCAGTGAATCGCCGGAATGCTGCGAGAAAGGCGGCCGTGGTGTAGTCCGACACAGCTTCGAGATGGACTGCCCGGGAGCTGTAACAAACGAAAATGGCCACATACCCCTTGATAGATTTGTGGCCACGTCCTGGCGCCGTTTTTAATTTGAACGGGCCGGCGTAATCCACGCCTGTGTGGGTGAATGGGCGCGATGGCGTGACCCGGTGGAGTGGTAGGTCGCCCATTAATTGGCTGGCGGTTGCCGCCCGCCATCGGAGACATCTGATGCAGCGGGAGACGCATTTCTTCACGTTTTGGCGTCCTTGTGGTATCCAAAATCGTTGGCGGACGGATGCCAGGGTCAACTGCACACCCCCATGCAGTGTCCGTCGGTGGTGCTGCTCGACGATCATCTCGGTCAACTTTGATCCTGATGGCAGAATGATGGGGTGCTGCTCGTCATAGGAGAGCAGGGAGTTTTTTAATCTCCCTCCCACCCGTAGAATGCCCTGGTTGTCGAGGAACGGGGTCGTCGCTCGGAGGGCACTGGACGGTCGAAGAGGTTGTCCATTGTTGAGAGCAGAGAGCTCTCGTTCGAAGGTCGATCCCTGCACAATCTTGATCCAGAGCGCCTCCGCTTGGCTCACCTCCTCTGGATGCAGGATCGGGAAGACGTCTCCTGGTGACGGAGCTGGTCGACGTCTCGTCCAACGCAGACACCAGGCAGTGACCCTCAAAAGTCGGGTCAGCGATGAGTAACGATGCAGCAGGGACTCGTGCTCCGTGTCGGCTATCCGGGTGTGGAAGCTGGTCGTCGTCGGGGCCCGCTCCTCCTCGGTGGTGTCGAGCGTGGGCGAGGTCGTGTCCCACGTCGTGGGATGTTCGGTGAGCCACGCGGGTCCGTGCCACCATAGGGGGTGACTCGCGAGCTGGCTGGCGGGAATGCCTCGCGAGGCACAGTCGGCAGGGTTGTCCTGGCTGCCGACGTGGTGTAGGCGGACGTCCGGTACAGTTCGGTGGAATTCAGCCACCCTGTTGGCGACAAAAGTACGCCACCGCGTCGGTTCACCGTGTAGCCATGCGAGGGTGACGGTGGAGTCTGACCAGAGGTGACTCGTGTCGAACTGCAGTCCCATCTCGCGGCGTAGGTGGGATAGCAGTCGGGCCCCCAGTACTGCAGCGCACAGCTCGAGCCGTGGGAGAGACAGGCTCTGGAGCGGCGCTGTCTTTGTTTTTGCTGCAACCAGAGTGACCTGTGTCCGGTGTGGGTTGCTGGTCCGGATGTAGGCGGCTGCAGCGTAGGCTCGTTCGGAGGCGTCCACGAAGACGTGGAGTTGCTGAGTGGTCGTAGCTGGCTCCGTGCCCAGCCATCGTGGGAGCCTCAGCGACGTTAGGTTGGCCGCGTCGGCGGAAAGTTTCCTCCACGTTTCAGCTGCGGTCGATGGAAGCTGCTCGTCCCAGTCGAGGCGGTGCTGCCACAGCTGCTGAAGGAATATTTTCCCTCGGATGGTCGCGGGTGCCAGCCATCCGAGGGGGTCGAACAATTTTGCCACCTGGGACAACACATACCGCTTCGATAGTGTCGGAAGTGGAGACGTCGGAGGGCCCTGGAAACTGAAGGTCAGAGTGTCAGACTGTGTGTGCCACTTCAGCCCCAAGGCACTGCATCCCAGCTCTGGCTGCCAAGGTAACGTGGAGGACAGGGCAAGGTCCTCGTCGGGCAGGTGCGAGGTCAGGGCGGTGCTGTTGGCGCTCCACTTTTTTAGCGTGAAGCCGCCCGCCCTGCAGATTCCGACGAGTTCCTCCTGGGTTTGTCGGGCCTCGTCCTCGCTATCGGCTCCGGACAGGATGTCGTCCACGTAGGTGGCTTCCCTCAGGATGGCGGCACCTCGTGGGAATTGCTCCTCTTCGTCGTCCGCAAGCTGCAGCAGGGTGCGGATGGCCAGAAAAGGGGCGCAGGTCAGTCCGTATGTGACGGTGGTGAGGTGGAACACCTGGATCCTCTGGTCCGGGTTGTCCCTCCAGAGCACTCGCTGGTAGTCCCGGTCGTCGGGATGCACCTGGATTTGGCGGTACATCTTTTCCACGTCCGTAAGGAAAGCGAACTTGTGTCGCCTCCACCTCAGTAAGAGGTCCATGAGGTTGCGCTGTAACTTGGGACCAGCGGAGAGGAGGTCATTCAACGAGCGGCCGGTCGAAGATGGTCGGGACCCGTTGAAGACCACCCTCAATTTTGCGGAGGCGCCCGTGCCCTTCATTACTCCGTGATGAGGCAGGTAAAAGTGCGGCGCTTGGGGACACTCGAGTTCCCTGGCGACCTCCTGCATGTGGCCGAGCTGCAGGTACTCTCTCATGAAGTTGTGATAGTGGTCACGGAGGGTCGTACTGGTCTGGAGGCGCCGTTCGGTGGACAGCAGGATGCGTCGGGCAACGCTGTGCGTCTCCCCTAATCCGTGGACTGCGTCCTTGAAGCAGAGGCGAACCACGTACCGTCCGTCCGACTGCCGGTAGTGGGTCTGACGAAACCCCTCGTCGCAGGCCTCTTCTTCTGCGTTCCAGTGCCTGGTGGTCGTTGGAACTTCCTCCTGTTCCCAGAAGCGACGCACCAGAGCGGCCAGATCGTCCGTGGTGGTCGTGTGAGTGGAGACGATTCGGGAGGGTGATCCTCCTCTCGCAGTCGGCCCTGAAAGAATCCACCCGAAGATGGTTTCTTGAGCGACTGGAGCGTGTTGTCCACCGCGACGTATCCCTTCCAGAAGAATCTGGGGATACACATCCGCTCCGAGCAGGAGCTCGATCGGTGTCGCCGAGGTTGCCCTGGGGTCTGCGAGCGGCAGGCCGTTGATGTGGGGCCAGCGCGGAGTGTGGGTGGCACCAGAGGGCTTGTAGGCCGTCAGCCTGGGCAGCACCAGTGCCTCCACCGTGCATGACCGTCCGAGTCCGGGAACGGTTGACGTCAGGGTCAGTCTGACCTTTCCTCGGGAGGTTGCTGTGGCCTTTCCTCCGGCGCCGAGGACCAGGCGCGAACACGACGTCCGAGGAAGTCGCATCGTCTGGGCCAGTGCTTCGCTGATGAGCGACACCTCAGAGCAGGGGTCAATCAGTGCGCGAGCTGTGACCATCCGGCGTCCTGCAGTCGCTGTGACCAGGGCGGTGGCGAGCAAGACAGGACCTGAGTCAGAGGTGGAGTTGAGCCTCTTCGTGGTGTGCAGCGTTGCGACCGTCGATGCGTTGCTGGATCCGTCGGACGCCTCGTGCAGCATCGTGTGGTGTGGTTGGGCACACCGTTGGCACCGCTTTGCCGACGGACAGTTCCCGACGGTGTGCGGACCGAGGCAGTTTTTACACCAGCGGCGACTCGTGACCATTTGGAGACGGGCTGCAGGGGTCAAGGATCGGAACGCGCTGCAAAAACACAAAATGTGGTCTCCTTGGCACAGGTTGCACCGAGGCCTCGATGCGGCGTCCGTGGCGGTGTGTAGCGCCTTGACCTTCGTGGGCGGCGGTTTTGATGGTGCGGGAGTGCGAGTCCCCTGACGGAACTCGAAAGCCTCGAGAGTTCTCGTCGTCGTCTCGAGAAATTCGAGGAGTTCCGAGAAGGCGGGGAGATTCACGCTGTTTCCCAGGGACTTTTCCCACTCCTTCAAGGTGTGTCTGTCCAGTCGACGGATGGTATGGTGGACGATCCAGTGGGATTCGTCGGTGACTGGTACCCCGAGGCTGTTCAGGACCGCCGTCGCGTTGCACGTGGAGTTCAAGAGGCCCTTGAGCTCCGTTGCACTGTGATTGACACATGGCTTGATGTTGTACAATGCGTCGAACTGCGCGGCAACCAGAAGTCGTCGATTCTGGTAGCGGTGCTCTAGCAGTTTCCAGGCCTGGTCAAAGTTGGCGGCAGTGACGGGAATCCGTTGAATCAGCTGCGCTGCTTCCCCGGTGAGGCTCGCCGACAGGTAGTGGAAGCGCTCTGCATCCGTCCAGTCCTCGTCGTCGATGACCAAGGACATGAAGAGGTCCCGGAATCGCGTCCAGTCAGTAAATTGACCGGAGAACGTGGGCAGTGTGATCCGTGGCAGTGACGATCGAGGTCTGGGCCCTGGCGTGGGTGGATGTCCTGCAGTTGAGGGTGCCTGACTCTGCTCGACGTCTTCGAGCATCGTGGACAGAATTCCCTTCTGATTGCAGTACACATCCTGCGTTTGGTCGAAGAAGTCCTCGGTGAAGTAGTCCACCTGACGGTTCTCCTCAGTAGTGGAGGCGATGATTTGAGCGTCGCGGTCTTGAAACTGCGCCCAGGCCTGGTCCAAACAAGACAATTTGGCCAAAATCGTCCCCTTGTTGATATTCGCTTTGCCCTGCTTCCGGAGATTGTCCACGGTTCGTGCGATGCGCCCGAACAGAATGTGTTGATGGGCGATAAGCGAGTCCATGACGAGTAGAAAGGAGAAGAAGAGAAAGGAAAAGTATACAAGAAAAGAGATGGAGAAGTGCGCGTGGATGGAAAAGTGGAAAGGAATCCGGCTCGAAGGACCAAATGTTGCGGAATATAGCCAAGTGCTGAGTCAGAAGGACTCAGAAAAGGTGCAGTAGAGAAAGAAAAGTGAAATATGTAAGGAAGGAGGATAGTGTGAAGAACGAGAGAGTATATAATGAAAACAAAAGATATATTCACGAACGGTAACAGTAACGGTACAGGAGTGAACGCGAAGCCCGCAGACACTTGTATTAGACGGCGATCAGTCGATCGTAAAGACAATAAATCAGCGCTATGCAAGGATCAGTCGATCACGAGCAGGAGTCAAAGGACCCCCGTTTCGGAAACGCAGGTCTACTTATACTAACGCGGGCCGTTGGTTTCGGCAGGATGAGGAGTGGGATTTTCGAAATAGGCAAGGATGAGGCAGAGCAGCCCGTTCGTTAGGACGTCCTAACGGCGTCCCAACGGTCGGGGCTGCGATGGGAACAAAGGGTAGAGGCAGTGGATTTCGGAGTTTGGAAAACAACCAACGGCCCGCGCGGCGCGTGCATGAGAATCGCACGAGAGCCAGTGTTTACAAATTCGAACAGCTGACTGTTGTCGCGCGAGGAAGACGGTGTTTACCGGCGACGGGCAAAAACGCCGAGGCGTGATCGCTCATGCACGACGCCGGTGTCGGTGGCAATAATACCCGGATTAAACGGTTAATTCGGGGAATCGAATTATAATGAAGACGGCGACGAGAAATCCGCCGATGCAGATTTTAAACAGCATCCGATACCAAAGAAGAACACGAGTGATACACTATGATATACAGATTAGATGAATTATTCGATACAGATATTAGATACAATATTGGACAAGCTTAACGGGTTTACGTATACCACCGCCCGCCGTGATAACCCTGATGAGTTTAAATACTGTAGCTGAGCGAAGAGAGCTCTCTCATTGTCGGTACTTCCCGTGGCTACGACTCGGGCACTCTTTTTGCTTCGCCAGAGAGCTCCTCATTGATATCAACGGGAAGGAAACAGAGTTTCACGATCGGACGTTTGTATTCAGACTGTGAGGTCTTAACGGTAACGACGCGAGTAACACCGTCCGCTCCGGGATGACATTTAATTATCCGCGCGAGTTCCCACTTGCATGGGGGTGCGAGGGCGTTTCGGAGAAGAACAATTCGACCCACCTTCGCGAGGTGACTCGCGGTGCGCCATTTTGTGCGTTGTTGTAACGAGTGGAGGTAATCAGTGGACCACGCCTTCCAGATACTTTCGTACAACTTTTTTAATAGCTGCCACCTAGTCAATCGCGAGTCCCGCACGTCCAACAACGTGGGGGATGGCACTGTAGTAATCGCGGAGCCGATAAGAAAGTGCCCTGGCGTGAGCGCGGTATAGTCGTCGATATTGTCCGACGACGGGGCGATCGGCCGGGAATTCATACAGGCTTCGATTTGACATAACACCGTGGTCAGTTCTTCAAAGGTGAGAGTGGTCGCGCCGATTACTCGTTTCAAATGATGCTTTAAACTGCGAATACCGGCTTCCCATAGTCCGCCGAAATGCGGGGCGGAAGGGGGAATGAAATGCCATGCAACTTGATCCGTCGCGAGTATGTTCCGCAACTTTGGGTCTCGTGTCGCGGCTCGGAAAGCCGCGGTCACTTCCTTATCGGCGCCCTGAAAGGTCGTTCCGTTATCGCTATACATGGCGACCGGCAAACCGCGACGCGAGCTGAACCTATCGTAACACGCCAAAAACGCAGCGGTGGTGTACGACCCCACTAATTCGATGTGCACGGCACGAGTTGTCATGCAGACGAATAACGCAATATATGCTTTCGTCGCCTTGTGTCCGCGTCCGGCGGTTGTTCGGACCGGTATAGGGCCCGCATAATCCACGCCGCAATGCAAAAACGCTCGTTCGGCACGAGTCACGCGTACCGACGGAAGATTTCCCATTACTTCGGATGGGACTGTCGCACGTTCTCGCGCGCATCGAACGCATTGATGTATAACTTGGCGCACGATAGGACGTGCCCGTAGAAGCCAAAAGTCTTGTCTCAATTTTGCAAGCGTTAATTGAGGACCGGCATGTAACAATTTTAAATGCAGATGCTTAATTAGGAGCAGGACTAAAGGATGCGAGGCGAGGAGAATAGGGTGTTTGGTATTTTCTGGCAATGCCGCATTTTCCAACCGCCCGCCCACGCGAATTAGACCGTCCGCGTCGAGATACGAGTTTAATGATATTGTTACGATGGAAGCTGTCGATTGCGGCGATCGAGAGAAGTTGGCCGTCGTATCGATATTATGGTATCCGGCCAACGGGGTTGTTGTTAAGAAGAAGACAGACGACAGAACCTCTCGAGTCGACGAAGCGAGAGCACGCACCTGTATCGCATCTTTTAACATTGTCCGTTGACAGCCAATAAATAGTTATATAGTTGTTGGTAGTGTTCGGTGTTGTTGTTTGGTTGAGGGATGTGTTCGCCGGCGAGGCGGGGCCGAAGCCTCCGCAACATTGGTGTCAGAAGTGCGGGCGATTCCACAACGACATCCACTACGGGAGCAGATGCGACGATGTTACAGACGCTGTTCGAAGGCCTCCAGCGGAACATTTCGGGGCAGTTTCAAGAGCAGCGGAAAATCGCGGAACAGAGATGGGAACAGGAGTGGGCCCGGTTTGAAGAGAGAGAAGCAGCAAACAGAGCCGCTCAAGCTGCAAGGGAAGCTGCCCTGGAGGGACGATTTGGGATCCTGGAGGCACAGTGTCAGGTGCTATCGCAGAATCTGCACAGTCTTGTACAGCCGCGTTTCATTAATTCTACTGAGAACCGTGAAACTCAAAATATAAATATGTCCGTTCCTAATGGGTCCGCGGTTCCGGTTTTTCCGCTTTCGCAGCAGGTCCCTGTAAATGACGCAGTTGGCGTCTTTCGCGGTGTTTCGGAGTTGGGATACACCGTGAAACCTCCTAGATTTGACGGCAAAGCTTCATGGGAAGAGTATAGAATTCAGTTCGACACAATAGCTCGCGCGAATGGTTGGGATGAACCGAGGAAAGCTTTGGCCTTGGTTGCGTCTTTGGAGGGCCCTGCTCGAGGAGTGTTGACTTCTCTCTCCGTGGACAAACAGAACGATTTCCGGACGATAGTTTGGGCATTAGAGTTCCGTTATGGGACCAAAAATTTTCAAAATTTAAGTTACGAAAAATTCCAAAATTATAGACAACGGAAAGGGGAGTCGATCTCTGAGTTGGCAGCAGAAATTGAGAGGCTTGCTCAAGCTGCATTTGGTGAATGCCCATACGAAAGTAGGGATAAACTCGCGGCCTCTCAATTTGTAGCAGCATTGGCCAACGAAGAGATGAAACGAATATTAAGGCTCGGTGGTTTTACATCTCTGAGAGCAGCAGTTATTAGAGCCTTGGAGATTGAAGCTGTCGAGTCTGTTACTGAAACTTCGTATAGTAGTCAAAATAACCGCTACAAGCCTTATTATTTTCCAAAACAACATATTCCTGGACGGCGTTGGGGAGAACGAGGATACGACCGAAGACCGGAGGAAGTGGATCAACCGAACAGGAACTATGTACGAAAGACGAGTTCCGTGAACAGGAATTCGAAGATCAATGGTGATCGAGAAGATCGACCCAGGGAGTGTTGGAGTTGTCGCCAGACTGGGCATCTCCAGAAGGACTGCCCGAAGAGACAAACACAGAGGATGGGAAACGCGAAGAAGTCATAGTAGGAGGGGAGACTGTGACTTCACCTTCTTCTACCCCTATCGTGCTGAAGACTTATTTGAAGAAAGATTGTACGGCCATCGAGGGATTCATCGATGGAAAAATGGCTACGATAATAATCGACACGGGATCGAGCGTAAATCTTTTGGGGACGGATAAGTTCAATCCCAGAAGTAAGCTTGGCGCGGCGGAGGGACTTCTGGAAATCAAAATTGTGTCCATTTCCGGGGAAAATTTACCGATTCAAGGCAGGTACAAATGTCCCATTAAAATCAATGGTTTCGAAACAGAGGAAGAATTTTTCCTGATCGACATGGCGGAGGAGTGTATTTTGGGGAACGGATTCCTCCAGAAACACGCGTGTAGGCTCGATTATTGGGCGAGGAAACTACAAATAGCCGGGAAGGAAGAGGTCGGCTTTATCGGTCAAGAGATACGTAATAAGGAGGATGCAGCTTTATTAGCGAAGATGGAAGAGGAGACTCCGGTAGCGGAAGAGGTACAGGAGGTTGCAGTTCCACCTGTACCGAAGCACTTAGAAGATCTTTTCCAGCGTTGCTGTTCGGCCTTATCTCCGCCACGGAAGACAGCATTTGCGAAAGTAACACATGAATTTCAGGACATATTCGCAGAAAATCCTGAACATGTTGGGAATTGTGATGTTGTCCAACATAGGATTGATACAGGAGATTGTGCACCAATCAAACAGGCACCGCGACGTCTCCCTTTTCACCGACGAGACGAAGTTAAAGAATTACTCGCGAAGATGGAAAGGCAGGGAGTAATTGAGGAGTCGAAAAGTCCATGGTCCTCTCCTATCGTTCTCGTGAAGAAAAAGGATGGCAGCACGAGATTTTGTGTGGACTATCGGCGGTTAAATGATGTCACGAAAAAAGATTCTTATCCGTTGCCGAGAATTGAAGAAACGCTAGATGCTCTAGCTGAATCGTCTTGGTTTTCAACCATAGATCTGCAAAGTGGATATTGGCAGATTATGGTTGACGAAAGGGACCGTGAAAAGACAGCATTCTGCGTGGGAGAAGGGCTTTGGCAATTCAGAGTGATGCCTTTCGGACTTTGTAATGCCCCCGCCACGTTTGAACGTCTTATGGACACGGTATTGAAAGGCCTGTGTGGAAAAATCTGCCTAGTATATCTAGACGACATTATCGTTTATGGAAGAAGTTTCGAAGAAAACATGGACAATTTGAGGACTGTCTTCGCACGCCTGCGCCAAGCCAAACTATTAGCGAATCCAAAAAAATGCCATTTCTTCTGCAAAGAGGTGCGATACCTTGGATATATCGTTTCCGAACGCGGGATTAAAACGGATCCCGAAAAGATAATGGCAATCCAGAAATGGCCAATTCCGAGGAGTAAAACGGAATTAAGGAGTTTTCTCGGACTTTGCACTTATTATAGAAAATTCGTCAAAGATTTTTCTTCCATCGCTAGGCCACTACATCGCCTGACGGAAGATAAAATTACGTTTGTATGGTCGGAAGAATGTCAAAAGGTATTCGAGTGGCTGAAGCAGCGTCTTTCCGAATCTCCGATATTAGCTTATCCTTTATTAGACGCAGATTTCATTTTGGATACAGATGCGTCGAATTTTGCCATTGGAGCAGTCCTCTCGCAAGTTCAAGGTGAAGAGGAGAAAGTTATTGCATACTTTTCAAAAATGCTGGGAAAAGCAGAGAGGAATTATTGCGTTACAAGACGGGAACTTTTGGCGATAATTAAGTCCATAGAACATTTTCACCCCTATCTTTATGGTCGAAAATTTCTGGTAAGGACTGATCATGCTGCGTTAAGGTGGCTATTGTCGTTCAAGAATCCGGAAGGACAAACGGCTCGCTGGATAGAAAGGCTGCAACAGTATGATTTTGAAATTAGACATCGAGAAGGGAAGTTGCATGTCAATGCAGACAGTCTGTCAAGAAGACCATGCGAAATTTCGCAATGTAAATATTGCCATCGCCTTGAGGAGAAGGAGTCACGTGAAGAAATGTGCGAAAAGGAAGAGCACGTTTTCAGGACGATCTGTGGAAACGCCAATTCGGAGGAATGGAGGAAAGCGCAAGAGACCGATGGAGAAATAAACTTCATTTTGCGGAGGATAATCGAACGAAATAAGCCAAACTGGCAGGAAGTTTCCGCATTTTCCCCCGTAACAAAATTTTACTGGAAAATTTGGGACTCTCTTGAAGCGAGAAAGGGTTTGCTTTTCCGGAGGTGGGAATCTACGGACGGGAAGGAAGCAGTTCCGTTACTAATCGTCCCTAGATGCAAAACCGAAGAGGTGTTACGCGAGTGTCACAACGCCCCATGGGGAGGACACTTCGGAGTTCGCAAAACACTTGCTAAGATTCGACAAAGGTTTTTCTGGCCTGATCATCGTCGAGATGTTGAGGAATGGTGCCGTCGTTGCGACAGCTGCGTAGCGAAGAAGGGTCCTAGGGAGAGAGGAAAAGGCTCTTTAAAGATTTACAATGTTGGAGCACCTTTTGAAAGAATTGCACTTGACATTGTGGGCCCTTTGCCAAAATCTATGACCGGAAACAGATATGCCCTTGTTGTCGTAGATTATTTCTCGAAGTGGCCAGAAGTAATTCCGCTTCCGAATCAAAAAAGCAACAACCATTGCGAAGACCCTTTTAACAGATGTAATAAGTCGCCATGGTGTGCCACTAGAACTGCATTCAGATCAAGGTAGGAATTTCGAGTCGAGTGTCTTCAAAGAGTTGACGAGGTTGCTTGGAATTAGAAAGACAAGGACGACACCCTTACATCCCCAATCGGACGGACTCGTCGAAAGGATGATTCGTACATTGTTACAGTATCTAACACAGTTTGTTTCCGAACATCAAAAAGACTGGGATGAATGGATACCGACGTTCCTTTTAGCATATCGGACTTCTCAACATGAGGTAACTCGAAATACTCCGGCAATGGTCCTCATGGGTCGAGAATTACGACTTCCTTTGGATCTCCTGAGAGGCAGTAACTACGCTTCTGAAAGGAAGGAGGAGGGAGCTTACATTGGAGAAATGAGGGCTAAAATCTTGGGAATCCATGATTTTGTACGCCAACGAATGAAGATTAGTGGTGACAAAATGAAGTCCTGGTACGATGTTCATGCGAATCGGGTTTCCTTCAATCCGGGTGACAAGGTCTGGCTATTTAATCCACGACGTACAAGAGGCCGGTGCCCGAAACTCCAATCTGACTGGGAAGGACCGTACATCGTCAAGAATCGATTGAACGAATTAATTTTTCGAATAGTCCGATCTCCTAAGGCAAAACCGAAGGTTGTTCACGTGAACCGGCTTGCACCTTACAGTGGTTTAGGATAGGAATCCGAATTCCTAGACACTTTTCGCCCACGAAGAGGACGCTGCATCGAAAGAAGGCGAGGGTGCGACTCCGTTCCGGCACCTCGATCACTTTCCATTTGTGGAAGAGACAGTCCTAGGAATTCGGGGGAGGAAGTGGTATCCTCGCGAGGATACGTCCTCAGGAGGGTACCCCCTTTCCCGACTGGTCCACAAAGAGTGGTGCACCAATCATCATGTTATCGCGGATAGATTTCGCGATGATTGGAGGTGCATCCTGGAGAGGACTCGGTGGTCGCCCGGGGGGAGGGCAGCACCCGGGAAAACGTCAAGAAAGAAGCACTCAAGCCACAAGAGTCAAGGGGAAGGGCGAGAAGTCGACGGAATAACTACACTGAAGCATTAAGGGAAATACCTCGTGCCAGCGTCCTGCTCAGGGTTTTTAGGTGGTTTTCCCCTGAGACAGAGGACAAATGTCGGGACGTTTACTGTCTGATTAAGGCCACCGGGTTAAAGCAAATTTCTTTTCTTTCACCGACTTTTCAGACAGAGGTTAACATGTCAAGGAGCCGTCTTTCGATTACGAGGCATGAAGGTTGGGACGTTACCACAGACGAATTTCGCCGCGGTCGGGACGCCCGTTTTTTTCGAGAGGGGGAGCAGTGTTACGATGGAAGCTGTCGATTGCGGCGATCGAGAGAAGTTGGCCGTCGTATCGATATTATGGTATCCGGCCAACGGGGTTGTTGTTAAGAAGAAGACAGACGACAGAACCTCTCGAGTCGACGAAGCGAGAGCACGCACCTGTATCGCATCTTTTAACATTGTCCGTTGACAGCCAATAAATAGTTATATAGTTGTTGGTAGTGTTCGGTGTTGTTGTTTGGTTGAGGGATGTGTTCGCCGGCGAGGCGGGGCCGAAGCCTCCGCAACAATATTAATGGGCTTCGTTGCGGGACCGGCAGCCGTTGTTGTAGACTCCGTACTTCGATTGGATGTACCGCTCGTTGAATGTACTTCAGCCAGAACGTTCGCGCTTTCCGAATTTCGTCCGGGAGCAGAGCGCTCGTCTCGGAAAACGTTGCCGAGTGCCCGTTCTTTGCTAAGGCCAATGATCGCGAGAGCGGAAGAGGTGATCGAAGTTTTGAGGCAAAACGTAACAGATACGCTGTCACGCGGAGTAACTTGGGCCAGCTGGAAAATCGCGATGCTAAATCCCATTGATCGGGAGCAGTGGCAACGTGGAGGGTGGCCGGCGCTCGTTCCTCTAACAACGTCGTGGCTTCGAAACGAGGCACGGCACAAGGCCACGAGGTCTTGGGTGAGTGGAGCCACATCGGGCCATTCCACCATAATGAGTGGTTCAAAAATTGCGGGACAGTCATTCCGCGCGAAGCGCAGTCGGCAGGGTTTTCCTCGGACCGTACGTGGTGCCATTGACATTGCGGCAAGAGTTGCTGAATGTCTGCGACGCGGTTTGCGACGAAAGTTTTCCAGCGAGATGCAGGCTGATTTATCCAAGCAAGGGTGATCGTGGAATCGGTCCAGCAATGCACATCGCATTGACTTTCCCCAAGCGATGTGCGTATGAATGTCATTAAACGACACAGCAACAAAACCCCGCATAGCTCAAGTCGCGGAATGGATAGGGACTTGAGCGGAGCTACCTTAGATTTGGCCGCGAGCAGAGAAACGACAATATTGCCATTTTCCGTGGTAACGCGAGAGTATACCACAGCCGCATAGGCGTTTTGAGAAGCGTCTGCGAAACCATGCAACTCATATTGGCGATTGTGAGCTCCACATCCGGTCCACCGTGGTAGACTCATAGAACGGAGAAGAGGAAGCTGGGTACAATACGTTGTCCATGTTTCGCGGAGCTCGCTAGGAATTGCGTCATCCCAACCGCACTTTTGCAACCATAAGCGTTGCATTAGAATTTTGGCCACGATGACGACAGGAGTGACCCATCCAAGTGGGTCATAAATTTTCGCGATAGTTGAGAGGATTTCCCGTTTGGTATTCGGAATAACAGGAGTAATTGTAACCTCGAAACGAAAAGAATCTGTTTCAAGATTCCAAATTATTCCGAGGACCGTCAAATTGTCGTCGGGTGACAGCGGCTTATTGACAGCGAGATCGTGATCCGTGGGATCAATATCCGAAATTAATGCAGGGTCATTACTTGCCCATTTCCGCAATGTAAAACATCCTTCTTTTAACAACGCGGCGACTTGTTCGCGAGTTTGTCTCGCTAAGTGCGGATCGTCCGCGCCGAACACGCAGTCATCCACGTAAATTTGATCGCGAAGAACTGGTAGCGCGAGAGGATATTTCGACCCTTCGTCCCTCGCGAGTTGTTGTAATACACGCAACGCGAGAAAGGGTGCGGGAGAAGTACCGTACGTGACGGTCAAGAGTCGGAAATGTTGAAGCGGAGCTGCGGGAGAGGATCGCCACAGAATCCGTTGATAATCAGCGTCTCTGGGATCGACGAGTATTTGCCTGTACATTTTGGCAATGTCGGCAGTGAAAACATAGCGATACCGGCGCCATCGTAGAATGACAGCGGCTAAATCCGTTTGTAATTTGGGCCCGATCAATAGGTGATCATTTAACGAGGTTCCATTTCCGGTTTTCGCAGATGCGTTAAATACCACGCGAAGCCGGGTGGTAGCGCTGTGCTCACGAATGACCGCGTGATGTGGAATATACACGGCTTGATTCGTCAGGATCGGTAACGATTCAGTGATATCGACCATATGTCCGAGTGCCTCATATTCGGCTAAGAAGTTCGAATATTCCGCGGAGTGCTCTGAGTTTCGTTCCAAACGATTCTCCTGCCTTTTAAACATTGTCGTTGCCGCGGAAAGTGAAGACCCGATATTAATGGGAGGCCCTTCGATAAATGGCAAACGAACGACATACTGTCCGTTCGAAGTTCGAGAATGCGTGCGTTGAAAATGATCCTCGCATTTTAGTTCGGCGGGGGAGAGACGCGTAACAATCGGCAACTCCTCGACTTCCCAAAATCGTCGAAGTTCAGTGTCTAAATTCGCCGAAACGTTACAGTGGAAGTTCGCGAGGGCGGCGGGAGCGCTGGATGTTAATGAGGGAACCGGACCGGAGAGGATCCAGCCTAAGGTTGTATTTTGAGCAGTAGGCTCGTTTACTTTCCCTTTTCGTAACCCATCCAACAGAAGTAACCCATAGTGATCGGCACCAATAATTAGTTCTATTGGGTCAGAGCTGAAGGGGTTCTCGTCCGCCAATGTTAGATCTCGAATGTGCGAGAGCCGATAGTCGGTAGTCGCGCGAGCAGGGATGTAATTGGACAAGGATCTTAAGACGTAGGCGGTGAGGGAGTAGACCGCATCGGTCTTGCAGGATGCGACGGTAAATGTTGTTGTCGAGTGACACGCCACCGCATTGTTCCCGATTCCGGTGATACTCACTGCAACGCGAGAACGTGGAAGTCGTAACCGTTGAGACAAGTTTTCGGAGATTATTGAAACGACTGAACCTTGATCCAGCAGGGCGCGAATTTTCTCGGAACGGCCCGATGAGGATCGCAGTTCGATCCATGCCGTCGCGAGCAATATTTGTTGCGACGCGGTAATGCGAGGAACGGAGCACGACGCGACGAGGGCGGTGACGTTGTTTTCGATATTCGGCGATGACGTAGACGCGTCGTCGAAGTGTAACAAGGAATGATGTCGCTTGTTACAAACGGTACAGTTATATGAACTGGTACACTTTCTCGTTGGATGATGTGGACTTAAACAATTAACACATCGGTTACTTTCTTTCACAAAATCGAACCGTTGTGCTGCAGATTTGCCTTTGAAGGAAGAGCATTGACCGAGAGTATGATTTGCTTTGCATAATGCACACGCGCCTTTTGCAACAGCGGCGCCGTGTAACGACGTGGCACGAACACGACTCGATTTTGCTCCGGACGACTCAGGTGGTCGCGATGCCGCTACCGAAGTAGACTGCGCGATAATTCGCAATGCGCGCACTCGGGAGTTCAGGAACGTATCGAGTTCACTAAATGTCGGACACTGCGTAGTATTACCGAGATGCAACTCCCAAGCCTTCCGCGACTTAGAATCTAATTTTTTCGTGACAAAGAAAACAAGCAAATCATCCCACGTGTCAACAGGACGGCCGAGGTTTTTTAACGCATTGATCGTTAGATTGGCTTTGTTGCGAAGGCTTCGAAGTTGATCGGCCGACTCTGACCGAACTTGTGGAAGGTCATACAAAATATTTAGATGTGCGGTAACAAGTAGACGCGAATTTTCATAAGTCTCGACAAGAATACTCCATGCGCTGGTGAATCCGGCATCGGTAATCGCGATATTTGTGACGAGATCACTCGCTTCTCCCGTTACGCACGACAATAAATATTGGAAACGTGATACATTGGACAGACCTCGGCGTTTGATGACCATAGCTTGGAAGCGATCTCGAAAGCTTTCCCACTCACTGACGGCTCCCGAAAATTGCGGAAGATTGAGGGTGGGCAGGCGATTCCCATCTGCACTTGATGGTAGCTCCGTTGCTTCGGCGGCAGTTTCTGCTACGGGATGGTCGGGATCCTTCGGGTCCCAGGTAGATAGCGCGTCCGCCATGAAGTCTGATGTATTCAGGTAAATCTCGTGTAACTCCAAGAAACGATCCTGGATGAAATAATCGAGGCTGGACTGCTCGTCCTCCGTGGCCACAGCGGCGAGTTCCTTATGCAGAAGTTTGCATTCGGCAAAAGAATCGTTCAATCGTGCCATTCGATTGCGAACAGTAGCGGCAGTTAGATTCCTTTTTCCGATCTTTTTGAAATTGTCGAGGGCACGCTCAACGACACGAAAGTTGTCGATTTGTTGTCGAAGCAGTGTCTTGAGGTCACCCATTGTGATGGCCGTTAGCTACGGTATTGTTCCGACCTTCAATTTAAATTGGAATACCCAACTGTTTTCGAACGTTGAACGAATTCTTTTGGCTGCCTCGATAGTGTGGTTCGTCAATTTCACTGCAATCCGGCTCGAAGGACCAATATGTTGCGACAAGGATTGTCAGGAGGATAGCCGGAATTATCTTGACGAAGATATACAATGACTCGACGAACACCAAAGAAAACGACACTTATGGTTTGGACGCACAACCGAAAAGAATTGACTTTATTGAACAAAACCAGTATTGAAAATCACGGCACACTCCGGAAACGATAATATATAGATTAATAACGTCGAATCCAGAGGGGCGCGGAAGACACACCGTGATTGGCACGGATAGGCGATTGTAAGCGATAAGCGCGTGTGGTTCGTACAATGTCTCGTGATACAAGTGAAGAAAGTGTCGTCTCGCGATGACAATAGACGAAATCGATCTAGTTTAGCGGTCGACTCGCACTTTTCGTCGCTGTGTTGTGTAGCGCTCCCGCGAGGTCGTATCGCGTAACGATATTCACAACATCATAATTCGCGGGAATCGTTGAATCCTAAACACACTGAAATATACCAGAGTATACTTGAATATACGAGAATATAGCAGAATACACTAGAATATACCATAATATAATTGAATCTACTAGAATATAGCAGTATACACTGGAATATACCAGCATATACTTGAATATACTAGAATATAGCAGAATACTCTAGAATATACTAGAATATACTTGGATATATTAGAATATAGCAGAATACACTAGAATATACTAGAATATACTTGAATATACTAGAATATAGCAGAACAGCCTCGGATATACCAGAATATAATTGAATCTACCAGAATATAGCAGTATACACTGGAATATACCAGCATATACTTGAATATACTAGAATATAGCAAAATACACTAGAATAAACTAGAATATACTTGAATATACTAGAATATAGAAAAATACACTAGAATATACTAGAATATACTTGAATGTACTAGTTTATAGCAGAATAGCCTAGGATATTCCAGCATACACTTGAATATACTAAAATGTAACCGAATTCACTAGAATATATCACAATATACTTGAATATATTAGAATATAGCAGAATACACTAGAATATACGAGCATATACTTGAATATAATAGAAAATAGGAGAATAGCCTACGGTGTACCAAATTATAATTGAATATATCAGAAAATGGCAGAATACACTAGATTATACCACAATATACGTGAATAAACTAGAATATAGCACAATACACTAGAATACACTAGAATACACTAGAATATACTAGAATATACTTGAATGCACTAGTCTATAGCAGAATAGCCCAGGATATTCCAGCATACACTTGAATATACTAAAATATAATCGAATTCACTAGAATATATCACGTTATACTTGAATATACTAGAATATAGCAGGATACACTAGAATATAACAGCATATACTTGAATATACTAGAATATAGCAAAATACACTAGAATAAACTAGAATATACTTGAATATACTAGAATATAGAAAAATACACTAGAATATACTAGAATATACTTGAATGTACTAGTTTATAGCAGAATAGCCTAGGATATTCCAGCATACACTTGAATATACTAAAATGTAACCGAATTCACTAGAATATATCACAATATACTTGAATATATTAGAATATAGCAGAATACACTAGAATGTACTAGAATATACTTGAATATAGTAGAATATAGCAGAATAGCATCGGATATACCAGAATATAATTGAATCTACTAGAATATAGCAGTATACACTGGAATATACCAGCATATACTTGAATATACTAGGATATAGCAAAATACACTAGAATAAACTAGAATATACTTGAATATACTAGAATATAGAAAAATACACTAGAATATACTAGAATATACTTGAATGTACTAGTTTATAGCAGAATAGCCTAGGATATTCCAGCATACACTTGAATATACTAAAATGTAACCGAATTCACTAGAATATATCACAATATACTTGAATATATTAGAATATAGCAGAATACACTAGAATGTATTAGAATATACTTGAATATAGTAGAATATAGCAGAATAGCATCGGATATACCAGAATATAATTGAATCTACTAGAATATAGCAGTATACACTGGAATATACCAGCATATACTTGAATATACTAGAATATAGCAAAATACACTAGAATATACCAGATTATACTTGAATATATTAGAATATAGCAGAATACACTAGAATATACTAGAATATACTTGAATATACTAGAATATAGCAGAATACACTAGAATATACTAGAATATACTTGAATATACTAGAATATAGCAAAATACACTAGATTAAACTAGAATATACTTGAATATACTAGTATATAGCCTAATAGCCTAGGATATACCAGCATATACTTGAATATACTAGAATATAGCAGAATAGCTTACGATGTAAAATAATATAATTGAAGATATCAAAAAATGGCAGAATACACTAGATTATACCACGATATACGTGAATAAACTAGAATATAGCAGAATACGCTAGAATAAACTCGAATATAGCAGAATACACTAGAATATACCAGCATATACTTGAATATACTAGAATATAGCAGAATAGCCTACGGTGTACCAAATTATAATTGAATATATCAGAAAATGGCAGAATACACTAGATTATACCACAATATACGTGAATAAACTAGAATATAGCACAATACACTAGAATACACTAGAATACACTAGAATATACTAGAATATACTTGAATGCACTAGTCTATAGCAGAATAGCCTAGGATATTCCAGCATACACTTGAATATACTAAAATATAACCGAATACACTGGAATATACCAGCATACACTTGAATATACTAGAATATAGCAGAATACACTAGAATGTACTAGAATATACTTGAATATACTAGAATATAGCTGAATACACTAGAATATAACAGCATATACTTGAATATACTAGAATATAGCAGAATACACTAGAATATACTAGAATATACTTGAATATACTTGAATATAGCAGAATACACTAGAATATACTAGAATATACTTGAATATACTAGTATATAGCCTAATAGCCTAGGATATACCAGATTATACTTGAATATACTAGAATATAACAGAATACACTAGAATATACCAGAATATAATTGAATATACTAGAATATAGCAGAATACACTGGAATATACCAGCATACACTTGAATATACTAGAATATAGCAGAATACACTAGAATATACCAGCATATATTTGAATATACTAGAATATAGCAAAATACACTAGAATATACTTGAATGTACTAGTTTATAAATGAATAGCCTAGGATATACCAGAATATACTTGAATATAACAGAATACAATAGAATATACTAGAATATACTTGAATATACTAGAATATAGCAGAATAGCATCGGATATACCAGAATATAATTGAATCTACTAGAATATAGCAGTATACACTGGAATATACCAGCATATACTTGAATATACTAGAATATAGCAAAATACACTAGTATATACTAGAATGTACTTGAATATACTAGAATATAGCAGAATAGCATCGGATATACCAGAATATAATTGAATCTACTAGAATATAGCAGTATACACTGGAATATACCAGCATATACTTGAATATACTAGAATATAGCAGAATACACTAGAATATACTAGAATATACTTGAATATACTAAAATATAGCAGTATATACTGGAATATACCAGCATATACTTGAATATACTAGAATATAGCAAAATACACTAGAATATACCAGATTATACTTGAATATAGTAGAAAATAGCAGAATACACTAGAATATACCAGCATATACTTGAATATACTAGAATATAGCAAAATACATTAGAATATACCAGATTATACTTGAATATATTAGAATATAGCAGAATACACTAGAATACACTAGAATATACTTGGATATACTAGAATATAGCAGAATACACTAGAATATACTAGAATATACTTGAATATACTAGTATATAGCCTAATAGCCTAGGATATACCAGAATATACTTGAATATACTAGAATATAGCAAAATACACTAGAACAAACTAGAATATACTTGAATATGCTTGTTTATAGCAGAATAGAATAGGATATTCCAGCATACACTTCAATATACTAAAATATAACCGAATACACTAGAATATAACAGCATATACTTGAATATACTAGAATATAGCAGAATACACTAGAATATACTAGAATATACTTGAATATATTAGAATATAGCAAAATACACTAGAATAAACTAGAATGTACTTGAATATGCTTGCTTATAGCAGAATAGCCTAGGATATTCCAGCATACACTTGAATATACTAAAATGTAACCGAATTCACTAGAATATATCACATTATACTTGAATATACTAGAATATAGCAGAATACACCAGAATGTACTAGAATATACTTGAATATACTAGAATATAGCAGAATAGCATCGGATGTACCAGAATATAATTGAATCTACTAGAATATAGCAGTATACACTGGAATATACCAGCATATACTTGAATATACTAGAATATAGCAGAATACACCAGAATATACTAGAATATACTTGAATATACTAGAATATAACAGAATACACTAGAATATACTTGAATATATTAGAATATAGCAGAATACACTAGAATATAACAGCATATACTTGAATATACTAGAATATAGCAAAATACACTAGAATAAACTAGAATATACTTGAATATGCTTGCTTATAGCAGAATAGCCTAGGATATTCCAGCATACACTTGAATATACTAAAATGTAACCGAATTCACTAGAATATATCACATTATACTTGAATATACTAGAATATAGCAGAATACACCAGAATGTATTAGAATATACTTGAATATACTAGAATATAGCAGAATACACTAGAATATACTAGAATATACTTGAATATACTAGTATATAGCCTAATAGCCTAGGATATACCAGAATATACTTGAATATACTAGAATATAGCAAAATACACTAGATTAAACTAGAATATACTTGAATATGCTTGTTTATAGCAGAATAGTCTAGGATATTCCAGCATACACTTCAATATACTAAAATATAACCGAATACACTAGAATATAACAGCATATACTTGAATATACTAGAATATAGCAGAATACACTAGAATGTACTAGAATATACTTGAATATAGCAGAATACACTAGAATATAACAGCATATACTTGAATACACTAGAATATAGCAAAATACACTAGAATAAACTAGAATATACTTGAATATGCTTGCTTATAGCAGAGTAGCCTAGGATATTCCAGCATACACTTGAATATACTAAAATGTAACCGAATTCACTAGAATATATCACATTATACTTGAATATACTAGAATATAGCAGAATACACCAGAATGTACTAGAATATACTTGAATATACTAGAATATAGCAGAATAGCATCGGATATACCAGAATATAATTGAATCTACTAGAATATAGCAGTATACACTGGAATATACCAGCATATACTTGAATATACTAAAATATAATAGAATACACTGGAATATACCAGAGTATACTTGAATATACTAGAATATAGCAGAACACACTAGAATATTCCATAATATACTTGAATATATTAAAATATAGCTGAATACACTAGAATATACCAGCATATACTTGAATATACTAGAAAATAGCAGAATAGCCTAGGATATATTAGAATATAATTGAATATACTAGAATATAGCAGAATACACTAGAATATACTAGAACATACTTGAATATACTAGAATATAGCAGAATACACTAGAATATACTCGAATATACTTGAATATACTAGAATATAGCAAAATACACTAGAATAAACTAGAATATACTTGAATATGCTTGCTTATAGCAGAATAGCCTAGGATATTCCAGCATACACTTGAATATACTAAAATGTAACCGAATTCACTAGTATATATCACATTATACTTGAATATACTAGAATATAGCAGAATACACCAGAATGTACTAGAATATACTTGAATATACTAGAATATAGCAGAATACACTAGAATATACTAGAATATACTGGAATATACTGGAATATAACAGAATACACTAGAATATACTAGAATATTCTTGAATATACTAAAAAATAATAGAATACACTGGAATATACCAGAGTATACTTGAATATACTAGAATATAGCAGAACACACTAGAATATTCCAAAATATACTTGAATATATTAAAATATAGCAGAATACACTAGAATATACCAGCATATACTTGAATATACTAGAAAATAGCAGAATAGCCTAGGATATATTAGAATATAATTGAATATACTAGAATATAGCAGAATACACTAGAATATACTAGAACATACTTGAATATACTAGAATATAGCAGAATAGCCTAGGATATACTAGAATATATTTGAACATACTAGAATATAGCAAAATACACTAGAATATACCATAATATACTTGAATATACTAAAATATAATAGAATACACTGGAATATATCAGAGTATACTTGAATATAGTAGAAAATAGCAGAATACACTAGAATATACCAGCATATACTTGAATAATTCTAGAATATAGCAGAATACACTAGAATATACTCGAATATACTTGAATATACTAGAATATAGCAGAATACACTAGAATATTCCATAATATACTTGAATATATTAAAATATAGCAGAATACACTAGAATATACCAGAGTATACTTGAATATACTAGAATATAGCAGAACACACTAGAATATTCCATAATATACTTGAATATATTAAAATATAGCAGAATACACTAGAATATACCAGCATATACTTGAATATACTAGAAAATAGCAGAATAGCCTAGGATATATTAGAATATAATTGAATATACTAGAATATAGCAGAATACACTAGAATATACTAGAACATACTTGAATAATTCTAGAATATAGCAGAATACACTAGAATATACTCGAATATACTTGAATATAATAGAATATAGCAGAATACACTAGAATAGTCCATAATATACTTGAATATATTAAAATATAGCAGAATACACTAGAATATACCAGCATATACTTGAATATACTAGAAAATAGCAGAATAGCCTAGGATATATTAGAATATAATTGAATATACTAGAATATAGCAGAATACACTAGAATATACTAGAACATACTTGAATATACTAGAATATAGCAGAATAGCCTAGGATATACTAGAATATATTTGAACATACTAGAATATAGCAAAATACACTAGAATATACCATAATATACTTGAATATACTAAAATATAACAGAATACACTGGAATATATCAGAGTATACTTGAATATAGTAGAAAATAGCAGAATACACTAGAATATACCAGCATATACTTGAATAATTCTAGAATATAGCAGAATACACTAGAATATACTCGAATATACTTGAATATACTAGAATATAGCAGAATACACTAGAATATACTAGAATATACTTGAATATATTAGAATATAGCAGAATACACTAGAATATACTGGAATATACTTGAATATACTAGAATATAGCAGAATAGCCTAGGATATACTAGAATATATTTGAACATACTAGAATATAGCAGAATACACTAGAATATACCATAATATACTTGAATATACTTAAATATAATAGAATACACTGGAATATATCAGGGTATACTTGAATATAGTAGAAAATAGCCGAATACACTAGAATATACCAGCATATACTTGAATATACTAGAATATAGCAGAATACACTAGAATATACTAGAATATACTTGAATATACTAGAATATAGCAGAATACACTAGAATATACTAGAATATACTTGAATATACTAGAATATAACAAAATACAATAGAATATACTATAATATGCTTGATTGTACTAGTTTATAGCAGAATACACTAGAATGTACTAGAATATTCTTGAATATACTAAAATATAATAGAATACACTGGAATATACCAGAGTATACTTGAATATACGAGAATATAACAGAATACACTAGAATATACTAGAATATACTTGAATATACTAGAATATAGCAGAATACACTAGAATATACCAGAATATACTTGAATATACTAGAATATAGAAAAATACACTAGAATATACTAGAATATACTTGAATGTACTAGTCTATAGCAGAATAGCCTAGGATATTCCAGCATACACTTGAATATACTAAAATGTAACCGAATTCACTAGAATATATCAGAATATACTTGAATATATTAGAATATAGCAGAATACACTTGAATGTACTAGAATATACTTGAATATACTAGAATATAGCAGAATAGCATCGGATATACCAGAATATAATTGAATCTACTAGAATATAGCAGTATACACTGGAATATACCAGCATATACTTGAATATACTAGATTATAGCAGAATACACTAGAATATACTAGAATATTCTTGAATATGCTTGCTTATAGCAGAATAGCCTAGGATATTCCAGCATACACTTGAATATACCAAAATGTAACCGAATTCACTAGTATATATCACATTATACTTGAATATACTAGAATATAGCAGAATAGCCTAGGATATACTAGAATATATTTGAACATACTAGAATATAGCAGAATACACTAGAATATACCATAATATACTTGAATATACTAAAATATAATAGAATACACTGGAATATATCAGAATATACTTGAATATAGTAGAAAATAGCAGAATACACTAGAATATACCAGCATATACTTGAATAATTCTAGAATATAGCAGAATACACTAGAATATACTCGAATATACTTGAATATACTAGAATATAGCAGAATACACTAGAATATACTAGAATATACTTGAATATATTAGAATATAGCAGAATACACTAGAATATACTGGAATATACTTGAATATACTCGAATATAGCAGAATACACTAGAATATACCAGCATATACTTGAATATACTAGAATATAGCAGAATAGCCTAGGATATATCAGAATATAATTGAATATACTAGAATATAGCAGAATACACTAGAATATACTAGGACATACTTGAAAATACTAGTATATAGCAGAATAGCCTAGGATATACTAGAATATACTTGAACATACTAGAATATAGCAGAATACACTAGAACATACCATAATATACTTGAATATACTAAAAAATAATAGAATACACTGGAATATATCAGAGTATACTTGAATATAGTAGAAAATAGCAGAATACACTAGAATATACCAGCATATACTTGAATATACTAGAATATAGCAGAATACACTAGAATATGCTAGAATATACTTGAATATACTAGAATATAGCAGAATACACTGGAATATACCAGCATGTACTTGAATATACTAGAATATAGCAGAATACACTAGAATATACTAGAATATACTTGAATGTACTAGAATATAGCAGAATACACTAGAATATGCCAGAATATACTTGAATATACTAGAATATAGAAAAATACACTAGAATATACTAGAATATACTTGGATGTACTAGTCTATAGCAGAATAGCCTAGGATATTCCAGCATACACTTGAATATACTAAAATGTAACCGAATTCACTAGAATATATCACATGTTAATGGTTGTAGAAAAATAACGCCATCTTACTGTTCACACAACTATATTATATTAATAAACTTGGTAGTATAAAATACATAAATGAAAAATATAACGTATCTACATATTGCAACGGTATCACAGAGAACGGTCTTCTGTCTTATAATCATCAGTCTTTGTGGTAACATAAATGGGTAACCTTACATGTAATACTATTAATATTGCACGGCGCCGATAGGCGTCGCTGTATAGCGGGATCTTCTTCATTTCTCCCACCTTCCGCTATGCAATCCCATATTGTTTATGCATCTGTCATGCACGATTCGCTTCAATCCTTTTGTCATTATATCGGCCAGATTGTTGTCAATTGACACATATGACAATTCAACCTCGCCATCTTCAATCATTTCCCTGACAAAATGATATGCGATGTCAATATGTCTGGTGCGGCTTTTCTCTACTCTGCTGTTAGAGAAATATATCGCAGCTCGGTTGTCACAGTACACCATACATTTGCCTGAAACATAGCTAATTATTTTTGTCTCTGCAAGTAACATATTTACCCATTTAGCCTCTTTCATTGCATAGGATAGCGCAATATATTCGGCCTCCATGGTCGACAAGGCTATGCTTTGTTGCCTTTTGGTGCTCCAATGGATCATGTTTTTATCCAAGTACATCATCATTCCTGAGCATGATCGTCTTTGGTCTACGTCTCCTGCCCAATCAGCATCGCTGTATATATTTATTCTGGGCTTCCCTTCACACCGTTTATATATCAACTCGTACTCCTTCGTCTTTGTTAAATATCTGAGTACGTGTTTAGCTTGACCCCAATGAATTTTGCCTGGGTTAGCATTGAATTGTGACAGTTTCGTCACTGCGAACAGAATATCCGGCCTGGTATACAGTGCCAAATACATGAGGGATCCGATAACTTCCCTATACGGAACGCGTGCCATGTTTTCTTTCTCCAGGTCTGTCGTAGGACTATCATTCGTAGATAATATAACTCCCGACTCCAATGGTGTGGCAGCTGGACGGCAATCAGTCGAATTGTATTTCTTCAACATTGAATCTATATACGCCTTCTGTGACAATGCTATGTCACCGTTATTTTTTTGTTCTATTTTTACACCTAGAACGTGACTCATTTCGCCTAGATCACTGGATTCATAGGCTTTTGTGATTTTACTCACTATTGTATCAATCTCGGATTTATTTTGTGAGAATATTAATAAATCATCCACGTATACGACTATTATAGTACGTGAATCCTGACTAGTATATGTGCAGCTCGATGACTTCATCCTTTTAAATCCCGTTTTGATCAGAAAATCATTTAATTCTTCATTCCATTTTCTGCCTGACTGTTTTAAACCATAAATAGGCCTTAATAATCTTGCTATTTTACCACTCCCAACTCCAAAAGATGGTGGTAGAAGCATATAAATGGTTTCATCGAGTTTTCCATATAAGTAAGCACATTTGATGTCAACGTGTCTGGTATGCCAGCCGTAAACAGCTGTAATTGCTAACAGGAGTCTGATTATTGTAAAACTCGCAACTGGCGAATATGTCTCTGTATAATCTACTCCTTTTCTCTGGGTGTGTCCCTGCGCGACTAACCTAGCTTTATAGCGAGATATGTTGCCTTCTGCGTTGGACTTTAATTTGTAAACCCATCTGGAACCAATGCACTTGTGTCCTTTCGGTAATTCGACCACTTCCCACGTTTTCCTACTTTCGAGGCTATCAATTTCTTCTTTCATGGCACTTTGCCATTTCGATGCTTGCGGCGAATTCAACGCTTCCTCCAGCGTTTGAGGTTCAGATATCTCCAGTATATTTGCCTCAATATTGACACTTCTTACTGAACTTTCTGAATCACTATCGGTTTCGTGATTCGTCACCTTGGGTTTTCCTTTACGACCGTACGGGTTCCTGACCGTTTTCTTCGATCTGCCTCTCTTCTGTGCTTGTACAGGATTGTTATCTCCCACTATTTGCGTACTAGCCTCTTGGTTTTCATCCTCATAGGGCAAAAATGTTCCAGTGTTTTGTGGTACATGTAAATCTTCAGCTTGTTTGTCAGAATCGTTATTTACCGCAAGGGTCCTTGCATCTTCGTCTTCAGACCAAACATTATCGTACCTCCACTTGTGAGCATCAGTTTTATGGATCCATTCGTATCCGACTTTATGTTCTACGAATTTGACGTGCTTGGTGGTAACAACATCCTGCTTTTGGGGGCACCACAATCTATATCCACGAGTATGAGTTCCATATCCTACCAGGACACATTCTACACCCCTATCATCTAATTTGTGTGATCCCTGCTTCGGTAATCGAGCATAAGCAAGGCATCCAAATACCCTCAAATGCTGTATGCTTGGCGTTCGTCTTGTCCACACGGCTAAGGGAACTTCATGTTTTATGCCTGCGTGGGTTACCCTGTTTTTTATGTAGGCAGCAGTTGTTACGGCTTCGCCCCAAAACTCTTGAGGTAGTGCTGCCGAGTTAAGCATGGATCTGGTCGTATTCATTAACGTCCTATTGATCCTCTCGGCCACTCCATTCATCTGTGGGGTTTCAACGTTAGTACGTTCATGCTTTATGCCCAAATCTGCGAAGAAAGCTGTTAATTGACTGTTACAAAACTCCAAGCCATTATCGCTTCTAATTCTTTTAACTTTCTTCCCTTGTTGACGTTCGACGGACTGTATATATTCCTTAATACGTTGTACCGTCTCGTCCTTTGTTTTCATGCACTTGACCGTAGTTTTCCTCGAATAATCGTCCGTAAAAGTAATAAAATATCTACTTCCGCCTATGGACTTGACTGGTAAGGGACCGCAGACATCAGTATGTATTGATACATACGTCGCATACGTCTTCTGATTGTCTATCTTTCAACTTCTTACATGGTGCTTTGGTTACTTTACCTATACAACAAGCATCACAGACAAATTTTGTGTCTTTTGTATTAGACAAACCTCGAACTTTATTGTTAAGCATCATGGACTTTATGACTTCTTGGCTTGTGTGACATAACCTTTGGTGCCACAACTCATCCGTGTTCAGGTTTAAAATATGTGACTCAAATGGCTTTGCGTATTCAACGTCAACTTTAGCATTGACCACATACAGATCGTTCACTCTGTTTGCTTCACAGACTGTCTTTTTGGTGATCAAGTTCCATATGGTAGCTTTCCCATTTTTAAATGTTAATTGTTTTTGTTTTCTCTCTATTCTTGATACAGACATCAGGTTTTTACGTATCCCTGGAACATAATATACATCATACATAGTTATTGCTCCTTCCTTACCGTTCACTGATGTTGTCAAGGTAATGTTTCCGATTCCTCTTGCTGTGAGAACTGCGCCATCGTGTTTATTTGGGTCGGCTGCTGTATTTACAATCTCGGAATCCAATTCTCGAAACGTTGAGAACCATTCACGCCTTTTGCACACATGATGTGTCGAACCGCTATCTAATACCCATGACTCGTCTACATCTATAGTGTTCAGCGATACTAGAAACGCTTCAGAATTCCTTTTAGTTTTCGTGTCATGTCTTTGTCTGCCACGATCAACTCTGCTTCTGCAGTCTCTGCCATAATGACCTATCTTCTTGCATTTGTAGCAAATTATTTCTTTAAGTTTTTCAGCATTAGCAGGCCTGTATTTATCGGCATGATTTCTTTTAGCAACGTAGAGAGCTTCTTTCGAGTTTTCCGATTCATCGGTAGTCCTTGCGATTCTTCTGTTGTACTCAGCTAATAGAGTATTTATAATTTCTTTCGATGTGAATTTTTCATCGGGAAGGTTTGCGAGCGTCATATTTAAATTTTCATATGAGTCTGGCAGTCCTGATAATAGCGTATACGCGATGTCCTCATCAGTTACTTCCGCTCCAGCCTCTCGAAGGTTGGTTGCGGCTATCTTCGCTCTGGCTAGATAATCAGGCATACTTTCGTCCTGTTTCATCTTCAAATGATAAAACTGTTTCTTTAGTCTCATAATTCTGACTCTCGATTTGGGTTCGTGAATCTGCTGTAGACTACGCCAGGCATCATAGGCCGTATTACATTCCTCAATGTGTACCTGCTGTTCTATGCCAATATTTAAACCTATGGCTGCAATAGCTTTATTTTCGTTTGTTTCGTACGTTTTTCTCTGTGCCTCCGTAGCGTCTGGCTGAATTTCTATTTTTGTTAACACGTGGTCTAATAACCCTTTGCCGCGCAGTAGCCATTTCATTTCGATCTTCCAGGATCGATAATTGTCGGCTGACAATTTTGTTATACGATTTTCTTCTTTAGACTCCATACTCATTTTGATATTTTGTAGAGTATATATGGACTTACTAAAAATCGACTAGCCACGCTGCGTGCATGCAATTTTATTTTAGGTTATCTTGATAACACGTGCGTACCAAGACTTGCGTTGCGGAACTTTTTTTTAGACGCAGTTGGACGTTCCTGGGACCATAACCAATGTTAATGGTTGTAGAAAAATAACGCCATCTTACTGTTCACACAACTATATTATATTAATAAACTTGGTAGTATAAAATACATAAATGAAAAATATAACGTATCTACATATTGCAACGGTATCACAGAGAACGGTCTTCTGTCTTATAATCATCAGTCTTTGTGGTAACATAGATGGGTAACCTTACATGTAATACTATTAATATTGCACGGCGCCGATAGGCGTCGCTGTATAGCGGGATCTTCTTCATCACATTATACTTGAATATACTAGAATATAGCAAAATGCACCAGAATGTACTAGAATATACTTGAATATACTAGAATATAGCAAAATACCATCGGATATACCAGAATATAATTGAATCTACTAGAATATAGCAGTATACACTGGAATATACCAGAATATACTTGAATATACTAGAATATAACAAAATACAATAGAATATACTAGAATATGCTTGAATGTACTAGTTTATAGCAGAATACACTAGAATGTACTAGAATAATCTTGAATATAGTAAAATATAATAGCATACACTGGAATATACCAGAGTATACTTGAATATACCAGAATATAGCAGAATACACTAGAATATTCCATAATATACTTGAATATATTAAAATATAGCAGAATACACTAGAATATACCAGCATATACTTGAATATACTAGAATATAGCAGAATAGCCTAGGATATATCAGAATATAATTGAATATACTAGAATATAGCAGAATACACTAGAATATACTAGAACATACTTGAATATACTAGTATATAGCAGAAGAGCCTAGGATATACTAGAATATACTAGAACATACTTGAATATACTAGTATATAGCAGAAGAGCCTAGGATATACTAGAATATACTTGAACATACTAGAATGTAGCAGAATACACTAGAACATACCATAATATACTTGAATATACTAAAATATAATAGAATACACTGGAATATACCAGAGTATACTTGAATATACGAGAATATAACAGAATACACTAGAATATACTAGAATATACTTGAATATACTAGAATATAGCAGAATACACTAGAATATACCAGAATATACTTGAATATACTAGAATATAGAAAAATACACTAGAATATACTAGAATATACTTGAATGTACTAGTCTATAGCAGAATAGCCTAGGATATTCCAGCATACACTTGAATATACTAAAATGTAACCGAATTCACTAGAATATATCACATTATACTTGAATATACTAGAATATAGCAAAATGCACCAGAATGTACTAGAATATACTTGAATATACTAGAATATAGCAGAATAGCATCGGATATACTAGAATATATTTGAACATACTAGAATATAGCAGAATACACTAGAATATACCATAATATACTTGAATATACTAAAATATAATAGAATACACTGGAATATATCAGAATATACTTGAATATAGTAGAAAATAGCAGAATACACTAGAATATACCAGCATATACTTGAATAATTCTAGAATATAGCAGAATACACTAGAATATACTCGTATATACTTGAATATACTAGAATATAGCAGAATACACTAGAATATACTAGAATATACTTGAATATATTAGAATATAGCAGAATACACTAGAATATACTGGAATATACTTGAATATACTCGAATATAGCAGAATACACTAGAATATACCAGCATATACTTGAATATACTAGAATATAGCAGAATAGCCTAGGATATATCAGAATATAATTGAATATACTAGAATATAGCAGAATACACTAGAATATACCAGCATATACTTGAATATACTAGAATATAGCAGAATAGCCTAGGATATATCAGAATATAATTGAATATACTAGAATATAGCAGAATACACTAGAATATACTAGAACATACTTGAATATACTAGTATATAGCAGAAGAGCCTAGGATATACTAGAATATACTAGAACATACTTGAATATACTAGTATATAGCAGAAGAGCCTAGGATATACTAGAATATACTTGAACATACTAGAATGTAGCAGAATACACTAGAACATACCATAATATACTTGAATATACTAAAATATAATAGAATACACTGGAATATACCAGAGTATACTTGAATATACGAGAATATAACAGAATACACTAGAATATACTAGAATATACTTGAATATACTAGAATATAGCAGAATACACTAGAATATACCAGAATATACTTGAATATACTAGAATATAGAAAAATACACTAGAATATACTAGAATATACTTGAATGTACTAGTCTATAGCAGAATAGCCTAGGATATTCCAGCATACACTTGAATATACTAAAATGTAACCGAATTCACTAGAATATATCACATTATACTTGAATATACTAGAATATAGCAAAATGCACCAGAATGTACTAGAATATACTTGAATATACTAGAATATAGCAGAATAGCATCGGATATACTAGAATATATTTGAACATACTAGAATATAGCAGAATACACTAGAATATACCATAATATACTTGAATATACTAAAATATAATAGAATACACTGGAATATATCAGAATATACTTGAATATAGTAGAAAATAGCAGAATACACTAGAATATACCAGCATATACTTGAATAATTCTAGAATATAGCAGAATACACTAGAATATACTCGTATATACTTGAATATACTAGAATATAGCAGAATACACTAGAATATACTAGAATATACTTGAATATATTAGAATATAGCAGAATACACTAGAATATACTGGAATATACTTGAATATACTCGAATATAGCAGAATACACTAGAATATACCAGCATATACTTGAATATACTAGAATATAGCAGAATAGCCTAGGATATATCAGAATATAATTGAATATACTAGAATATAGCAGAATACACTAGAATATACTAGGACATACTTGAAAATACTAGTATATAGCAGAATAGCCTAGGATATACTAGAATATACTTGAACATACTAGAATATAGCAGAATACACTAGAACATACCATAATATACTTGAATATACTAAAAAATAATAGAATACACTGGAATATATCAGAGTATACTTGAATATAGTAGAAAATAGCAGAATACACTAGAATATACCAGCATATACTTGAATATACTAGAATATAGCAAAATACACTAGAATATGCTAGAATATACTTGAATATACTAGAATATAGCAGAATACACTGGAATATACCAGCATGTACTTGAATATACTAGAATATAGCAGAATACACTAGAATATACTAGAATATACTTGAATATACTAGAATATAGCAGAATACACTAGAATATGCCAGAATATACTTGAATATACTAGAATATAGAAAAATACACTAGAATATACTAGAATATACTTGGATGTACTAGTCTATAGCAGAATAGCCTAGGATATACTAGAATATATTTGAACATACTAGAATATAGCAGAATACACTAGAATATAAGAGCATATACTTGAATAATTCTAGAATATAGCAGAATACACTAGAATATACTCGAATATACTTGAATATACTAGAATATAGCAGAATACACTAGAATATACTTGAATATACTTGAATATATTAGAATATAGCAAAATACACTAGAATAAACTTGAATATACTTGAATATGCTTGCTTATAGCAGAATAGCCTAGGATATTCCAGCATACACTTGAATATACTAAAATGTAACCGAATTCACTAGAATATATCACATTATACTTGAATATACTAGAATATAGCAGAATACACCAGAATGTACTAGAATATACTTGAATATACTAGAATATAGCAGAATAGCATCGGATATACCAGAATATAATTGAATCTACTAGAATATAGCAGTATACACTGGAATATACCAGCATATACTTGAATATACTAGAATATAGCAGAATACACTAGAATATACTAGAACATACTTGAATGTACTAGAATATAACAAAATACAATAGAATATACTATAATATGCTTGAATGTACTAGTTTATAGCAGAATACACTAGAATGTACTAGAATATTCTTGAATATACTAAAATATAATAGAATACACTGGAATATACCAGAGTATACTTGAATATACGAGAATATAGCAGAATACACTAGAATATACTAGAATATACTTGAATATACTAGAATATAGCAGAATACACTAGAATATATCAGAATATACTTGAATATATTAGAATATAGCAGAATACACTTGAATGTACTAGAATATACTTGAATATACTAGAATATAGCAGAATAGCATCGGATATACCAGAATATAATTGAATCTACCAGAATATAGCAGTATACACTGGAATATACTAGAATATACTTGAATATACTAGAATATAATAGAATACACTGGAATATACCAGAGTATACTTGAATATACTAGAATATAGCAGAACACACTAGAATATTCCATAATATACTTGAATATATTAAAATATAGCAGAATACACTTGAATATACCAGCATATACTTGAATATACTAGAAAATAGCAGAATAGCCTAGGATATATTAGAATATAATTGAATATACTAGAATATAGCAGAATACACTAGAATATACTAGAACATACTTGAATATACTAGAATAAGCAGAATAGCCTAGGATATACTAGAATATATTTGAACATACTAGAATATAGCAGAATACACTAGAATATAACAGCATATACTTGAATAATTCTAGAATATAGCAGAATACACTAGAATATACTCGAATATACTTGAATATACTAGAATATAGCAGAATACACTAGAATATACTTGAATATATTAGAATATAGCAAAATACACTAGAATAAACTTGAATATACTTGAATATGCTTGCTTATAGCAGAATAGCCTAGGATATTCCAGCATACACTTGAATATACTAAAATGTAACCGAATTCACTAGAATATATCACATTATACTTGAATATACTAGAATATAGCAGAATACACCAGAATGTACTAGAATATACTTGAATATACTAGAATATAGCAGAATAGCATCGGATATACCAGAATATAATTGAATCTACTAGAATATAGCAGTATACACTGGAATATACCAGCATATACTTGAATATACTAGAATATAGCAGAATACACTAGAATATACTAGAACATACTTGAATATACTAGAATATAGCAGAATAGCATCGGATATACCAGAATATAATTGAATCTACCAGAATATAGCAGTATACACTGGAATATACCAGCATATAATTGAATCTACTAGAATATAGCAGTATACACTGGAATATACCAGCATATACTTGAATATACTAGAATATAGCAAAATACACTAGAATATACCAGATTATACTTGAATATATTAGAATATAGCAGAATACACTAGAATATACTAGAATATACTTGAATAATTCTAGAATATAGCAGAATACACTAGAATATAACAGCATATACTTGAATATACTAGAATATAGCAAAATACACTAGAATAATCTAGAATATACTTGAATATGCTTGCTTATAGCAGAATAGCCTATGATATTCCAGCATACACTTGAATATACTAAAATGTAACCGAATTCACTAGTATATATCACATTATACTTGAATATACTAGAATATAGCAGAATACACCAGAATGTACTAGAATATACTTGAATATACTAGAATATAGCAAAATACACTAGAATAAACTAGAATATACTTGAATATGCTTGTTTATAACAGAATAGCCTAGGATATTTCAGCATACACTTGAATATACTAAAATGTAACCGAATTCACTAGAATATATCACATTATACTTGAATATACTAGAATATAGCAAAATGCACCAGAATGTACTAGAATATACTTGAATATACTAGAATATAGCAGAATAGCATCGGATATACCAGAATATAATTGAATCTACTAGAATATAGCAGTATACACTGGAATATACCAGAATATACTTGAATATACTAGAAAATAATAAGATACAATAGAATATACTAGAATATGCTTGAATGTACTAGTTTATAGCAGAATACACTAGAATGTACTAGAATATTCTTGAATATAGTAAAATATAATAGCATACACTGGAATATACCAGAGTATACTTGAATATACTAGAATATAGCAGAACACACTAGAATATTCCATAATATACTTGAATATATTAAAATATAGCAGAATACACTAGAATATACCAGCATATACTTGAATATACTAGAAAATAGCAGAATAGCCTAGGATATATTAGAATATAATTGAATATACTAGAATATAGCAGAATACACTAGAATATACTAGAACATACTTGAATATACTAGAATATAGCAGAATACACTAGAATATAACAGCATATACTTGAATATACTAGAATATAGCAAAATACACTAGAATAATCTAGAATATACTTGAATATGCTAGATTATAGCAGAATAGCCTAGGATATTCCAGCATACACTTGAATATACTAAAATGTAACCGAATTCACTAGTATATATCACATTATACTTGAATATACTAGAATATAGCAGAATACACGAGAATGTACTAGAATATACTTGAATATACTAGAATATAGCAGAATAGCATCGGATATACCAGAATATAATTGAATCTACTAGAATATAGCAGTATACACTGGAATATACCAGCATATACTTGAATATACTAGAATATAGCAGAATACACTAGAATATACTAGAATATACTTGAATATACTAGAATATAACAGCATACACTAGAATATACTAGAATGTTCTTGAATATACTAAAATATAATAGAATACACTGGAATATACCAGAGTATACTTGAATATACTAGAATATAGCAGAACACACTAGAATATTCCATAATATACTTGAATATATTAAAATATAGCAGAATACACTAGAATATACTAGAACATACTTGAATATACTAGAATATAGCAGAATAGCGTAGGATATACTAGAATATATTTGAACATACTGGAATATAGCAGAATACACTAGAATATACCATAATATACTTGAATATACTAAAATATAATAGAATACACTGGAATATATCAGAGTATACTTGAATATAGTAGAAAATAGCAGAATACACTGGAATATACCAGCATATACTTGAATAATTCTAGAATATAGCAGAATACACTAGAATATACCCGAATATACTTGAATATACTAGAATTTAGCAGAATACACTAGAATATACTAGAATATACTTGAATATACTAGAATATAGCAGAATACACTGGAATATACCAGCATATACTTGAATATACTATGATATAGCAGAATAGCCTAGGATATACTAGAATATATTTGAACATACTCGAATATACTTGAATATACTAGAATATAGCAGAATACACTAGAATATACTAGAATATACTTGAATACACTAGAATATACTAGAATATACTTGAATATACTAGAATATAGCAGAATACACTGGAATATACCAGCATATACTTGAATATACTAGAATATAGCAGAATACACCAGAATGTACTAGAATATACTTGAATATACTAGAATATAGCAGAATACACTAGAATATACTAGAATATACTTGAATATACTAGAATATAGCAGAATACACTGGAATATACCAGCATATACTTGAATATACTAGAATATAGCAGAATACACTAGAATATACTAGAATATACTTGAATATACTAGAATATAGCAGAATAGCATCGGATGTACCAGAATATAATTGAATCTACTAGAATATAGCAGTATACACTGGAATATACCAGCATATACTTGAATATACTAGAATATAATTGAATGTACTAGAATATAGCAGAATACACTAGAATATAACAGCATATACTTGAATATACTAGAATATAGCAAAATACACTAGAATAAACTAGAATATACTTGAATGTACTAGTCTATAGCAGAATAGCCTAGGATATTCCAGCATACACTTGAATATACTAAAATGTAACCGAATTCACTAGAATATATCACATTATACTTGAATATACTAGAATATAGCAGAATACATCAGAATGTACTAGAATATACTTGAATATACTAGAATATAGCAGAATAGCATCGGATATACCAGAATATAATTGAATCTACTAGAATATAGCAGTATACAATGGAATATACCAGCATATACTTGAATATACTAGAATATAGCAGAATACACTAGAATATACTAGAATACACTAGAATATACTAGAATATACTTGAATATACTAGAATATAACAGAATACACTAGAATATACTAGAATATTCTTGAATATACTAAAATATAATAGAATACACTGGAATATACCAGAGTATACTTGAATATACTAGAATATAGCAGAACACACTAAAATATTCCATAATATACTTGAATATATTAAAATATAGCAGAATACACTAGAATATACCAGCATATACTTGAATATACTAGAAAATAGCAGAATAGCCTAGGATATATTAGAATATAATTGAATATACTACAATATAGCAGAATACACTAGAATATTCTAGAACATACTTGAATATACTAGAATATAGCAGAATAGCCTAGGATATACTAGAATATATTTGAACATACTGGAATATAGCAGAATACACTAGAATATACCATAATATAGTTGAATATACTAAAATATAATAGAATACACTGGAATATATCAGAGTATACTTGAATATAGTAGAAAATAGCAGACTACACTAGAATATACCAGCATATACTTGAATAATTCTAGAATATAGCAGAATACACTAGAATATACCCGAATATACTTGAATATACTTGAATATAGCAGAATACACTAGAATATACTAGAATATACTTGAATATAGTAGAAAATAGCAGAATACACTAGAATATACCAGCATATACTTGAATAATTCTAGAATATAGCAGAATACACTAGAATATACTCGAATATACTTGAATATACTAGAATATACTAGAATATACTAGAATATACTAGAATATACTTGAATATACTAGAATATAACAGAATACACTGGAATATACCAGCATATGCTTGAATATACTAGAATATAGCAGAATACACTAGAATATACTAGAATATACTTGAATATACTAGAATATAGCAGAATACACTAGAATATAACAGCATATACTTGAATATACTAGCATATAGCAAAATACACTAGAATATACTAGAATATACTTGAATATACTAGAATATAACAGAATACACTAGAATATACTAGAATATTCTTGAATATACTAAAATATAATAGAATGCACTGGAATATACCAGAGTATACTTGAATATACTAGAATATAGCAGAACACACTAGAATATTCCATAATATACTTGAATATATTAAAATATAGCAGAATACACTAGGATATACCAGCATATACTTGAATATACTAGAAAATAGCAGAATAGCCTAGGATATATTAGAATATAATTGAATATACTAGAATATAGCAGAATACACTAGAATATACTAGAACATACTTGAATATACTAGAATATAGCAGAATAGCCTAGGATATACTAGAATATATTTGAACATACTGGAATATAGCAGAATACACTAGAATATACCATAATATACTTGAATATACTAGAATATAGCAGAATACACTGGAATATACCAGCATATACTTGAATATACTATGATATAGCAGAATAGCCTAGGATATACTAGAATATATTTGAACTTACTAGAATATAGCAGAATACACTAGAATATACCATAATATACTTGAATATACTAAAATATAATAGAATACAGTGGAATATATCAGAGTATACTTGAATATAGTAGAAAATAGCAGAATACACTAGAATATACCAGCATATACTTGAGTAATTCTAGAATATAGCAGAATACACTAGAATATACTCGAATATACTTGAATATACTAGAATATAGCAGAATACACTAGAATATACTAGAATATACTTGAATACACTAGAATATACTAGAATATACTTGAATATACTAGAATATAGCAGAATACACTGGAATATACCAGCATATACTTGAATATACTAGAATATAGCAGAATACACTAGAATATACTAGAATATACTTGAATATACTAGAATATAGCAGAATACACTAGAATATACCATAATATACTTGAATATACTAAAATATAATAGAATACACTGGAATATACCAGAGTATACTTGAATATACTAGAATATAGCAGAACACACTAGAATATTCCATAATATACTTGAATATATTAAAATATAGCAGAATACACTAGAATATACCAGCATATACTTGAATATACTTGAAAATAGCAGAATAGCCTAGGATATATTAGAATATAATTGAATATACTAGAGTATAGCAGAATACACTAGAATATACTAGAACATACTTGAATATACTAGAATATAGCAGAATAGCCTAGGATATACTAGAATATATTTGAACATACTGGAATATAGCAGAATACACTAGAATATACCATAATATAGTTGAATATACTAAAATATAATAGAATACACTGGAATATATCAGAGTATACTTGAATATAGTAGAAAATAGCAGACTACACTAGAATATACCAGCATATACTTGAATAATTCTAGAATATAGCAGAATACACTAGAATATACCCGAATATACTTGAATATAGTAGAATATAGCAGAATACACTAGAATATACTAGAATATACTTGAATATACTAGAATATAGCAGAATACACTGGAATATACCAGCATATACTTGAATATACTATGATATAGCAGAATAGCCTAGGATATACTAGAATATATTTGAACATACTAGAATATAGCAGAATACACTAGAATATACCATAATATACTTGAATATACTAAAATATAATAGAATACACTGGAATATATCAGAATATACTTGAATATAGTAGAAAATAGCAGAATACACTAGAATATACCAGCATATACTTGAATAATTCTAGAATATAGCAGAATACACTAGAATATACTCGAATATACTTGAATATACTAGAATATAGCAGAATACACTGGAATATACCAGCATATACTTGAATATACTAGAATATAGCAGAATACACTAGAATATACTAGAATATACTTGAATATACTAGAATATAGCAGAATACACTAGAATATAAAAGCATATACTTGAATATACTAGAATATAGCAAAATACACTAGAATAAACTAGAATATACTTGAATATGCTTGCTTATAGCAGAATAGCCTAGGATATTCCAGCATACACTTGAATATACTAAAATGTAACCGAATTCACTAGAATATATCACATAATACTTGAATATACTAGAATATAGCAGAATACACCAGAATGTACTAGAATATACTTGAATATACTAGAATATAGCAGAATAGCATCGGATATACCAGAATATAATTGAATCTACTAGAATATAGCAGTATACACTGGAATATACCAGCATATACTTGAATATACTAGACTATAGCAGAATACACCAGAATGTACTAGAACATACTTGAATATACTAGAATATAGCAGAATAGCATCGGATATACCAGAATATAATTGAATCTACTAGAATATAGCAGTATACACTGGAATATACCAGCATATACTTGAATATACTAGAATATAGCAGAATACACTAGAATATACGAGAACATACTTGAATATACTAGAATATAGCAGAATAGCCTAGGATATACTAGAATATATTTGAACATACTAGAATATAGCAGAATACACTAGAATATACCATAATATACTTGAATATACTAAAATATAATAGAATACACTGCAATATATCAGAGTATACTTTAATATAGTAGAAAATAGCAGAATACACTAGAATATACCAGCATATACTTGAATAATTCTAGAATATAGCAGAATACACTAGAATATACTCGAATATACTTGAATATACTAGAATATAGCAGAATACACTAGAATCTACTAGAATATACTTGAATATACTAGAATATAGCAGAATACACTGGAATATACCAGCATATACTTGAATAATTCTAGAATATAGCAGAATACACTAGAATATACTCGAATATACTTGAATATACTAGAATATAGCAGAATACACTAGAATATACTCGAATATACTTGAATATACTAGAATATAGCAGAATACACTAGAATATACTAGAATATACTTGAATATACTAGAATATAGCAGAATACACTGGAATATACCAGCATATACTTGAATAATTCTAGAATATAGCAGAATACACTAGAATATACACGAATATACTTGAATATACTAGAATATAGCAGAATACACTAGAATATACTAGAATATACTTGAATATACTAAAATATAATAGAATACACTGGAATATATCAGAGTATACTTGAATATACTAGAATATAGCAGAATACACTGGAATATACCAGCATATACTTGAATAAATCTAGAATATAGCAGAATACACTAGAATATACACGAATATACTTGAATATACTAGAATATAGCAGAATACACTAGAATATACTAGAATATACTTGAATATACTAGAATATAGCAGTATACACTGGAATATACCAGCATATACTTGAATATACTAGAATATAGCAGAATACACCTGAATATACTAGAATATACTTGAATATACTAGAATATAACAGAATACACTAGAATATACTAGAATATTCTTGAATATACTAAAATATAATAGAATACACTGGAATATACCAGAGTATACTTGAATATACTAGAATATAGCAGAACACACTAGAATATTCCATAATATACTTGAATATATTAAAATATAGCAGAATACACTAGAAATATACCAGCATATACTTGAATATACTAGAAAATAGCAGAATAGCCTAGGATATATTAGAATATAATTGAATATACTAGAATATAGCAGAATACACTAGAATATACTAGAACATACTTGAATATACTAGAATATAGCAGAATAGCCTAGGATATACTAGAATATATTTGAACATACTGGAATATAGCAGAATACACTAGAATATACCATAATATACTTGAATATACTAAAATATAATAGAATACACTGGAATATATCAGGGGTATACTTGAATATAGTAGAAAATAGCAGAATACACTAGAATATACCAGCATATACTTGAATAATTCTAGAATATAGCAGAATACACTAGAATATATCCGAATATACTTGAATATACTAGAATATAGCAGAATACACTGGAATATACCAGCATATACTTGAATATACTAAAATATAATATAATACACTGGAATATATCAGAGTATACTTGTAATATAGTAGAAAATAGCAGAATACACTAGAATATACCAGCATACACTTGAATATACTAAAATGTAACCGAATTCACTAGTATATATCACATTATACTTGAATATACTAGAATATAGCAGAATACACTGGAATATACCAGCATATACTTGAATATACTATGATATAGCAGAATAGCCTAGGATATACTAGAATATATTTGAACATACTAGAATATAGCAGAATACACTAGAATATACCATAATATACTTGAATATACTAAAATATAATAGAATACACTGGAATATATCAGAGTATACTTGAATATAGTAGAAAATAGCAGAATAGCCTAGGATATACTAGAATATATTTGAACATACTAGAATATAGCAGAATACACTAGAATATACCATAATATACTTGAATATACTAAAATATAATAGAATACACTGGAATATATCAGAGTATACTTGAATATAGTAGAAAATAGCAGAATACACTAGAATATACCAGCATATACTTGAATAATTCTAGAATATAGCAGAATACACTAGAATATACTCGAATATACTTGAATATACTAGAATATAGCAGAATACACTGGAATATACCAGCATATACTTGAATATACTAGAATATAGCAGAATACACTAGAATATAGCAGAATACACTAGAATATACTAGAATATACTTGAATATACTAGAATATAGCAGAATACACTAGAATATACTAGAATATACTTGAATACACTAGAATATACTAGAATATACTAGAATATAGCAGAATACACTGGAATATACCAGCATATACTTGAATATACTAGAATATAGCAGAATACACTAGAATATACTAGAATATAGCAAAATACACTAGAATATACCAGATTATACTTGAATATATTAGAATATAACAGAATACACTAGAATATACTAGAATATACTTGAATATATTAGAATATAGCAGAATACACTAGAATATACTAGAATATACTTGAATATATTAGAATATACCAGAATACACTAGAATATACTAGAATATACTTGAATATACTAGTATATAGCCTAATAGCCTAGGATATACCAGATTATACTTGAATATACTAGAATATAACAGAATACACTAGAATATACCAGAATATAATTGAATATACTAGAATATAGCAGAATACACTTGAATATACCAGCATATACTTGAATATACTAGAATATAGCAGAATACACCAGAATGTACTAGAATATACTTGAATATACTAGAATATAGCAGAATAGCATCGGATATATCAGAATATAATTGAATCTACTAGAATATAGCAGTATACACTGGAATATACCAGCATATACTTGAATATACTAGAATATAGCAGAATACACCAGAATATACTAGAATATACTTGAATATACTAGAATATAACAGAATACACTAGAATATACTAGAATATTCTTGAATACACTAAAATATAATAGAATACACTGAAATATACCAGAGTATACTTGAATATACTAGAATATAGCAGAACACACTAGAATATTCCATAATATACTTGAATATATTAAAATATAGCAGAATACACTAGAATATACCAGCATATACTTGAATATACTAGAAAATAGCAGAATAGCCTAGGATATATTAGAATATAATTGAATACACTAGAATATAGCAGAATACACTAGAATATACTAGAACATACTTGAATATACTAGAATATAGCAGAATAGCCTAGGATTTACTAGAATATATTTGAACATACTGGAATATAGCAGAATACACTAGAATATACCATAATATACTTGAATATACTAAAATATAATAGAATACACTGGAATATATCAGAGTATACTTGAATATAGTAGAAAATAGCAGAATACACTAGAATATACCAGCATATACTTGAATAATTCTAGAATATAGCAGAATACACTAGAATATACTCGAATATACTTGAATATACTAGAATATAGCAAAATACACTAGAATAAACTAGAATATACTTGAATATGCTTGTTTATAACAGAATAGCCTAGGATATTCAAGCATACACTTGAATATACTAAAATGTAACCGAATTCACTAGAATATATCACATAATACTTGAATATACTAGAATATAGCAAAATGCACCAGAATGTACTAGAATATACTTGAATATACTAGAATATAGCAGAATAGCATCGGATATACCAGAATATAATTGAATCTACTAGAATATAGCAGTATACACTGGAATATACCAGAATATACTTGAATATACTAGAATATAACAAAATACACTGGAATATATCAGAGTATACTTGAATATAGTAGAAAATAGCAGACTACACTAGAATATACCAGCATATACTTGAATAATTCTAGAATATAGCAGAATACACTAGAATATACCCGAATATACTTGAATATACTAGAATATAGCAGAATACACTAGAATATACTAGAATATACTTGAATATACTAGAATATAGCAGAATACACTGGAATATACCAGCATATACTTGAATATACTATGATATAGCAGAATAGCCTAGGATATACTAGAATATATTTGAACATACTAGAATATAGCAGAATACACTAGAATATACCATAATATACTTGAATATACTAAAATATAATAGAATACACTGGAATATATCAGAGTATACTTGAATATAGTAGAAAATAGCAGAATACACTAGAATATACCAGCATATACTTGAATAATTCTAGAATATAGCAGAATACACTAGAATATACTCGAATATACTTGAATATACTAGAATATAGCAGAATACACTAGAATATACCAGAGTATACTTGAATATACTAGAATATAGCAGAACACACTAGAATATTCCATAATATACTTGAATATATTAAAATATAGCAGAATACACTAGAATATACCAGCATATACTTGAATATACTTGAAAATAGCAGAATAGCCTAGGATATATTAGAATATAATTGAATATACTAGAATATAGCAGAATACACTAGAATATACTAGAACATACTTGAATATACTAGAATATAGCAGAATAGCCTAGGATATACTAGAATATATTTGAACATACTAGAATATAGCAGAATACACTAGAATATACCATAATATACTTGAATATACTAAAATATAATAGAATACACTGGAATATATCAGAGTATACTTGAATATAGTAGAAAATAGCAGAATACACTAGAATATACCAGCATATACTTGAATAATTCTAGAATATAGCAGAATACACTAGAATATACTCGAATATACTTGAATATACTAGAATATAGCAGAATACACTAGAATATACCAGAGTATACTTGAATATACTAGAATATAGCAGAACACACTAGAATATTCCATAATATACTTGAATATATTAAAATATAGCAGAATACACTAGAATATACCAGCATATACTTGAATATACTTGAAAATAGCAGAATAGCCTAGGATATATTAGAATATAATTGAATATACTAGAATATAGCAGAATACACTAGAATATACTAGAACATACTTGAATATACTAGAATATAGCAGAATAGCCTAGGATATACTAGAATATATTTGAACATACTGGAATATAGCAGAATACACTAGAATATACTAGAATATAGTTGAATATACTAGAATATAGCATAATACACTGGAATATACCAGCATATACTTGAATATACTATGATATAGCAGAATAGCCTAGGATATACTAGAATATATTTGAACATACTAGAATATAGCAGAATACACTAGAATATACCATAATATACTTGAATATACTAAAATATAATAGAATACAGTGGAATATATCAGAGTATACTTGAATATAGTAGAAAATAGCAGAATACACTAGAATATACCAGCATACACTTGAATAATTCTAGAATATAGCAGAATACACTAGAATATACTCGAATATACTTGAATATACTAGAATATAGCAGAATACACTAGAATATACTAGAATATACTTGAATACACTAGAATATACTAGAATATACTTGAATATACTAGAATATAGCAGAATACACTGGAATATACCAGCATATACTTGAATATACTAGAATATAGCAGAATACACTAGAATATACTAGAATATACTTGAATATACTAGAATATAGCAGAATACACTAGAATATAACAGCATATACTTGAATATACTAGAATATAGCAAAATACACTAGAATAAACTAGAATATACTTGAATATGCTTGCTTATAGCAGAATAGCCTAGGATATTCCAGCATACACTTGAATATACTAAAATGTAACCGAATTCACTAGAATATATCACATTATACTTGAATATACTAGAATATAGCAGAATACACCAGAATGTACTAGAATATACTTGAATATACTAGAATATAGCAGAATAGCATCGGATATACCAGAATATAATTGAATCTACTAGAATATAGCAGTATACACTGGAATATACCAGCATATACTTGAATATACTAGAATATAGCAGAATACACTAGAATATACTAGAATATACTTGAATATCTTAAAATATAGCAGAATACACTAGAATATACTAGAATATACTTGAATACACTAGAATATACTAGAATATACTTGAATATACTAGAATATAGCAGAATACACTGGAATATACCAGCATACACTTGAATATACTAGAATATAGCAGAATACACTAGAATATACTAGAATATACTTGAATATACTAGAATATAGCAGAATACACTAGAATATAACAGCATATACTTGAATATACTAGAATATAGCAAAATACACTAGAATAAACTAGAATATACTTGAATATGCTTGCTTATAGCAGAATAGCCTAGGATATTCCAGCATACACTTGAATATACTAAAATGTAACCGAATTCACTAGAATATATCACATTATACTTGAATATACTAGAATATAGCAGAATACACCAGAATGTACTAGAATATACTTGAATATACTAGAATATAGCAGAATAGCATCGGATATACCAGAATATAATTGAATCTACTAGAATATAGCAGTATACACTGGAATATACCAGCATATACTTGAATATACTAGAATATAGCAGAATACACTAGAATATACTAGAATATACTTGAATATCTTAAACTATAGCAGAATACACTAGAATATACTAGAATATACTTGAATACACTAGAATATACTAGAATATACTTGAATATACTAGAATATAGCAGAATACACTGGAATATACCAGCATACACTTGAATATACTAGAATATAGCAGAATACACTAGAATATACTAGAATATACTTGAATATACTAGAATATAGCAGAATAGCATCGGATATACCAGAATATAATTGAATCTACTAGAATATAGCAGTATACACTGGAATATACCAGCATATACTTGAATATACTAGAATATAGCAGAATACACTAGAATATACTAGAATATACTTGAATATATTAAAATATAGCAGAATACACTAGAATATACCAGCATATACTTGAATATACTAGAAAATAGCAGAATAGCCTAGGATATATTAGAATATAATTGAATATACTAGAATATAGCAGAATACACTAGAATATACGAGAACATACTTGAATATACTAGAATATAGCAGAATAGCCTAGGATATACTAGAATATATTTGAACATACTAGAATATAGCAGAATACAGTAGAATATACCAGCATATACTTGAATAATTCTAGAATATAGCAGAATACACTAGAATATACTCGAATATACTTGAATATACTAGAATATAGCAGAATACACCTGAATATACCAGAGTATACTTGAATATACTAGAATATAGCAGAACACACTAGAATATTCCATAATATACTTGAATATATTAAAATATAGCAGAATACACTAGAATATACCAGCATATACTTGAATATACTTGAAAATAGCAGAATAGCCTAGGATATATTAGAATATAATTGAATATACTAGAATATAGCAGAATACACTAGAATATACTAGAACATACTTGAATATACTAGAATATAGCAGAATAGCCTAGGATATACTAGAATATATTTGAACATACTAGAATATACTAGAATATACTTGAATATACTAGAATATAGCAGAATACACTGGAATATACCAGCATATACTTGAATATACTAGAATATAGCAGAATACACTAGAATGTACTAGAATATTCTTGAATATAATAAAATATAATAGAATACACTGGAATATACCAGAGTATACTTGAATATACGAGAATATAGAAGAATACGCTAGAATATACTAGAATATACTTGAATATACTAGAATATAGCAGAATACACTAGAATATACCAGAATATACTTGAATATACTAAAATATAATATAATACACTGGAATATATCAGAGTATACTTGAATATAGTAGAAAATAGCAGAATACACTAGAATATACCAGCATACACTTGAATATACTAAAATGTAACCGAATTCACTAGTATATATCACATTATACTTGAATATACTAGAATATAGCAGAATACACCAGAATGTACTAGAATATACTTGAATATACTAGAATATAGCAGAATACACTAGAATATACCAGCATATACCTGAATATACTAGAAAATAGCAGAATAGCCTAGGATATATTAGAATATAATTGAATATACTAGAATATAGCAGAATACACTAGATTATACTAGAACATACTTGAATATACTAGAATATAGCAGAATAGCCTAGGATATACTAGAATATATTTGAACATACTGGAATATAGCAGAATACACTAGAATATACTAGAATATACTTGAATATACTAGAATATAGCAGAATACACTGGAATATACCAGCATATACTTGAATATACTATGATATAGCAGAATAGCCTAGGATATACTAGAATATATTTGAACATACTAGAATATAGCAGAATACACTAGAATATACCATAATATACTTGAATATACTAAAATATAATAGAATACAGTGGAATATATCAGAGTATACTTGAATATAGTAGAAAATAGCAGAATACACTAGAATATACCAGCATATACTTGAATAATTCTAGAATATAGCAGAATACACTAGAATATACTCGAATATACTTGAATATACTAGAATATAGCAAAATACACTAGAATAAACTAGAATATACTTGAATATGCTTGTTTATAACAGAATAGCCTAGGATATTCAAGCATACACTTGAATATACTAAAATGTAACCGAATTCACTAGAATATATCACATAATACTTGAATATACTAGAATATAGCAAAATGCACCAGAATGTACTAGAATATACTTGAATATACTAGAATATAGCAGAATAGCATCGGATATACCAGAATATAATTGAATCTACTAGAATATAGCAGTATACACTGGAATATACCAGAATATACTTGAATATACTAGAATATAACAAAATACACTGGAATATATCAGAGTATACTTGAATATAGTAGAAAATAGCAGACTACACTAGAATATACCAGCATATACTTGAATAATTCTAGAATATAGCAGAATACACTAGAATATACCCGAATATACTTGAATATACTAGAATATAGCAGAATACACTAGAATATACTAGAATATACTTGAATATACTAGAATATAGCAGAATACACTGGAATATACCAGCATATACTTGAATATACTATGATATAGCAGAATAGCCTAGGATATACTAGAATATATTTGAACATACTAGAATATAGCAGAATACACTAGAATATACCATAATATACTTGAATATACTAAAAATATAATAGAATACACTGGAATATATCAGAGTATACTTGAATATAGTAGAAAATAGCAGAATACACTAGAATATACCAGCATATACTTGAATAATTCTAGAATATAGCAGAATACACTAGAATATACTCGAATATACTTGAATATACTAGAATATAGCAAAATACACTAGAATAAACTAGAATATACTTGAATATGCTTGTTTATAACAGAATAGCCTAGGATATTCAAGCATACACTTGAATATACTAAAATGTAACCGAATTCACTAGAATATATCACATAATACTTGAATATACTAGAATATAGCAAAATGCACCAGAATGTACTAGAATATACTTGAATATACTAGAATATAGCAGAATAGCATCGGATATACCAGAATATAATTGAATCTACTAGAATATAGCAGTATACACTGGAATATACCAGAATATACTTGAATATACTAGAATATAACAAAATACACTGGAATATATCAGAGTATACTTGAATATAGTAGAAAATAGCAGACTACACTAGAATATACCAGCATATACTTGAATAATTCTAGAATATAGCAGAATACACTAGAATATACCCGAATATACTTGAATATACTAGAATATAGCAGAATACACTAGAATATACTAGAATATACTTGAATATACTAGAATATAGCAGAATACACTGGAATATACCAGCATATACTTGAATATACTATGATATAGCAGAATAGCCTAGGATATACTAGAATATATTTGAACATACTAGAATATAGCAGAATACACTAGAATATACCATAATATACTTGAATATACTAAAATATAATAGAATACACTGGAATATATCAGAGTATACTTGAATATAGTAGAAAATAGCAGAATACACTAGAATATACCAGCATATACTTGAATAATTCTAGAATATAGCAGAATACACTAGAATATACTCGAATATACTTGAATATACTAGAATATAGCAGAATACACTAGAATATACCAGAGTATACTTGAATATACTAGAATATAGCAGAACACACTAGAATATTCCATAATATACTTGAATATATTAAAATATAGCAGAATACACTAGAATATACCAGCATATACTTGAATATACTTGAAAATAGCAGAATAGCCTAGGATATATTAGAATATAATTGAATATACTAGAATATAGCAGAATACACTAGAATATACTAGAACATACTTGAATATACTAGAATATAGCAGAATAGCCTAGGATATACTAGAATATATTTTGAACATACTGGAATATAGCAGAATACACTAGAATATACTAGAATATAGTTGAATATACTAGAATATAGCATAATACACTGGAATATACCAGCATATACTTGAATATACTATGATATAGCAGAATAGCCTAGGATATACTAGAATATATTTGAACATACTAGAATATAGCAGAATACACTAGAATATACCATAATATACTTGAATATACTAAAATATAATAGAATACAGTGGAATATATCAGAGTATACTTGAATATAGTAGAAAATAGCAGAATACACTAGAATATACCAGCATACACTTGAATAATTCTAGAATATAGCAGAATACACTAGAATATACTCGAATATACTTGAATATACTAGAATATAGCAGAATACACTAGAATATACTAGAATATACTTGAATACACTAGAATATACTAGAATATACTTGAATATACTAGAATATAGCAGAATACACTGGAATATACCAGCATATACTTGAATATACTAGAATATAGCAGAATACACTAGAATATACTAGAATATACTTGAATATACTAGAATATAGCAGAATACACTAGAATATAACAGCATATACTTGAATATACTAGAATATAGCAAAATACACTAGAATAAACTAGAATATACTTGAATATGCTTGCTTATAGCAGAATAGCCTAGGATATTCCAGCATACACTTGAATATACTAAAATGTAACCGAATTCACTAGAATATATCACATTATACTTGAATATACTAGAATATAGCAGAATACACCAGAATGTACTAGAATATACTTGAATATACTAGAATATAGCAGAATAGCATCGGATATACCAGAATATAATTGAATCTACTAGAATATAGCAGTATACACTGGAATATACCAGCATATACTTGAATATACTAGAATATAGCAGAATACACTAGAATATACTAGAATATACTTGAATATCTTAAAATATAGCAGAATACACTAGAATATACTAGAATATACTTGAATACACTAGAATATACTAGAATATACTTGAATATACTAGAATATAGCAGAATACACTGGAATATACCAGCATACACTTGAATATACTAGAATATAGCAGAATACACTAGAATATACTAGAATATACTTGAATATACTAGAATATAGCAGAATACACTAGAATATAACAGCATATACTTGAATATACTAGAATATAGCAAAATACACTAGAATAAACTAGAATATACTTGAATATGCTTGCTTATAGCAGAATAGCCTAGGATATTCCAGCATACACTTGAATATACTAAAATGTAACCGAATTCACTAGAATATATCACATTATACTTGAATATACTAGAATATAGCAGAATACACCAGAATGTACTAGAATATACTTGAATATAC